>NC_074707.1:48036902-48336902 GCF_024334085.1 Lutzomyia longipalpis
AAGATCGCTGCGTGATCGCGCGATCGCGGATTTGCATACATTTTGGCGGGTGGCACGATGAGAGTACCTTTATTCAAATATTCTTCCTCATCTTTATTTTCTTTGTAAATTTTATTTTCCTTCTTGGATTTGCAAAACAGAATGTGGGACAACAAATGAGGAAATTCGCATTGTTGGGGGACGTCCAACGGGTGTCAATCAATTCCCATGGGTGGCGAGACTCGTGTACAATGGTCAATTTCACTGTGGTGCATCCCTCGTGTCCGAAGACTACGTGGTAACGGCAGCACATTGCGTGCGACGGCTGCAGCGTTCAAAGATCCGCGTGATACTCGGAGATCATGATCAATTCATTACCACCGAAACACCAGCTATAATGAGGGCTGTCAGTGCAATAATACGGCATCGGAGCTTCGATGCGAATACCTACAATCACGATATTGCACTTCTAAGACTGAGAAAGAAGGTGGTTTTTGGGAAAACCATCAGACCAGTGTGTTTGCCAAAAGATGCCAGTGATCCTGCAGGTAATATTGCATTGATCCTCGGCATGATCATTTGTTTGAAAATGTTTTAAAATGGACATTTTAAGTTGATCAGGATCAGAATAGAAAAAAAACTGATTCTTATATTTTACATTAAGAAGAAGAAATAATTAAAAATTAAAGAAATGTTGATCCGCAATGATGATCAATGAATGCTTAAATATTGATCAATCTGATGGACAGACAGTAATTGCTCAACTGTCGATCGATCACTAAAAATCAGTGTTGCGCATGGAAACTGATTGAGAAGAACTTGGGTGAAAATTTAGCATTTTTTTTAAACTGTTAAATAATTCAATTTTGAATCAATGAAGATCCGCATAGAGGATCAATTATTGAACGATTAGATTTGATCCCAGATTTATCAATCCTTGGTCAACAATTGATCAATCTATCAACTGGCTCAATTTATTTATCAATTATTGCTCAATATTTGAACAATATGATTGAATCAATCATTATTGAGCACTCATTGGCAACGATCATTAGAAGATATCGTACAAGATCACTATGATCTTCTTCTATTTTTCATTTTAGGACTGATCGGGACGGTTATTGGATGGGGAAGAACTTCCGAGGGTGGAACACTACCAGGAACTCTTCAGCAAGTTAAAGTACCAATTCTCACTCTTGCCCAGTGCAGAAATATGAAGTACAGAGCATCGAGGATCACGCCCAACATGGTAAACTCGATCGATAAATTTTTAATTAGGAAGATCGCCTAAAAAATGTTCTTTCTGTGCAGCTTTGTGCGGGAAAAGGTCCTCCAAGTGGGCAAGGAATCGGTGGTGATTCCTGTCAAGGTAAGTTATAAGATCACTTCCTCATTTGATGCCAATGAAGATCACTAATGATCACGCAAAATTCCCTCATAGGCGACAGCGGAGGACCCCTGTTCGTGTCCAATGGCATTAAAAATGAGATCGTGGGCATCGTCTCATGGGGTGTAGGCTGTGGACGTCCCGGCTACCCTGGCGTGTACACAAGAGTGGCTAAATATCTGCCGTGGTTGCGTGCAAATTTAGACGACACGTGCTTGTGCAATAAATAAAGTGATAAATCATCCCGGTGCAAAAATGATAAATCTTTTTCTTCCAGCAAATTCCCATTTTTTATGCTTCGTCTCCTTGTAAAATATTTACACAGGTAGACAAAGAGAGCTCATTGCAGAAATTACTAACCGAAAGAATGCGCGAATTGTCTTTTTTGTAGCTCACCTGGAGAGTCCCAACATCAATTGAAGACTCTATTATTTGTGAGGGGGGAAAAAGAACATTCCCGTTACCGACAGCACTCTTTTACGTACCAAGAGTGAAGTATATCACAAGAATAATTAGAGAAAATAATAATAAAAAAAAACCTCCAACTATTATTATTCACAATACCACACCTCGTGCCTCTTTTTCAGTACACTCCACACTCTCTTTACCCCATGGTTCATACACAAGAGCGTCTCTGCCACACGGTTTTTTACCTCCATTTTGCACCATAATACCGCGCGCAAAAAAAAAAACGTCGTCGTAATCTTGCGATCAGTGTGAGATCTTCATTGAATATTAATGATTAAGTGAAACAGCTGATCCTTTACCGTGATTCTTTGGGGTATTGTTAAATGCGAAGAATGGGTTTTTGCTTGCCGGGAGAGAATGTGCAGAAAAACACGCATTCTTCCCCTGAATCATCCTCAATTTTTTTTGATTGATTAAATCGTGCGCACCTCTTGAGCAATTTTGGGTTATTGACGTTCCCTCTTCTTTCGAGCTTCAATCAACCTCCTCACCATGAGCAATTTGTATTGATCGCACCTCGCGCACCACAGAAAGATCACAATGAAAAACAAAAACAGAGATAAATACATCTTTAATAGCGATAATGCTCAATATATCAAGTTCAATGATTTTTTTTTCATGCATTTTCAGTACTGAGAGAAAAATTTAAATGTAATGAAACATTCATCGTTGGATAGTTATCATTATGTAAATTTTGTAATCAGTTAATTATGTTGATCAATGAAGCAGTTATAAACGATTCTCTTTAACTGTGGTAACATAATAATGAAATTATATATTAAAGTGTGATGTTATATTTAAAGAAATAATTTATTTAAGTGACTTTTAAATTAAACCTCTCAACGTCGATGCTGTATTATTATTATATACAATTATTTCTTTTTATTAAATCTCTTGTTCTGAATGTATTGCTGATTTTACTGATCAAAATGGAATAACTCCCTGATCAAATTGTAATTTTCTGATTAAAAAAAAGAGATTAAAAGTTCTTTGATATATGCCCCAAAGGGATAGTTAAAATGTACTGGTAAGCTGACCAAGCTTACGGGAGCTGTGTTTCTTTCAGTGTACCAATTTTGTGAGAGCAAACTAGAACGCGAATTAGTTTAAATACGTGCAAAGTCGGGAAAAGTAGAAAATTCATACCCTAAGAAATCTTTAGAAGGCCATATCTCGAGAACGGATCCATAGATTTTCATAAATTTTTTTTTGTTTGAAAGGTCTTGAAGTCAGCTATAACATATCGAAAAATGAAAAAAATTTATGTCGCCATTTTCGAAAAATTCGAGTTCGAAATTTTCGAAAACTTTGTTTTTGATTGTAGCGCCTCTTGCGGTCATTTCTCGAAGTTGCAATGTTCTAGACATTTGTAGGGTTTCTCGAAACCTTTCATTTGCGCTTGAGTTGATCAAGATCGGACTTGTAGAACCCGAGATATGACATGCCAACTTTGGAAGGCTATATCTCGAGAACGGATCCATAGATTTTCTTCATTTTTGGCATGGAGCTAGATAATATGGTCAGCTATAACATATCAAAAAATGAAAAAAATTTATGTCGTCGTTTTCGAGATATTCATCGAAAACTCATCGAAAATTTTGTTTTTGATTTTTGGCCCCCTAGCGGTCACTTTTGAAACTTCGGATGTTCTAGAGAGTTGTAGGGTTTGTTGAGATCTTTCATTTGACCCCGGGTTGATCAAAATCGGTCAAGCCGTTTTCGAGTTATGGTCGATTTTCGATGAAAAATTGTGGCGGCCATATTGACTAAACGGCTTGACCGATTTTCGAAAATGAGGTATCGTTGGAAAGGTATTGATGGCCCCTACAACATATCAAAATTTCATACCTCTAGCTATAATAGCGGCTGAGATATAGCGAAAACAAAATTTTGTGGTTATTCAAAATGGCGGACGGAGGGGAGGGGGGGTGGATTTGACCTCATAATCGGATGTCTTCCGGTCGATATTTAAACTTTGCCGTTTACCGCAAGTCTCTATCTATCACCGTTCTCTTGCAATTTAGCGTTAGGTTCCGGCCGGCCGGACGGACGGACGGACGGACGGACGGACGGACGGACGGACGGACGGACGGCCGGAAAAAAATTTTTTTTGGCGCATACGTTTTTTGGAATGTGGGGACCCTAATTCGTGCTCATCCCAAGTTTGAGCCCGATCTGACGACTTTCGATTTTGCTCGGTACACAAAAGCTGTGTCTGAAAGAAACACAGCTAAAATCATGGAAACTTTACAAGAACAAATTGCTAAAAAAAAATTTTAAGGAAATATATTGATAACTAAATATTATTTAAAAAAAAAGACTAATTTTTAATCAATATTCAGCCATTTAGAATTAAAGAAAAGGGCTTTAGTCATTTTTATAAAAAAATCTGTCATTCGAAGAAACAATCAAAATGTTCAAAATCTTGTAGGATTAATCATAAAGAAAAGGAATAAGAATATATTAAGAAATCCATTTTCCACACAGCTATCAGCTGAGGGAAGATGTTAAAAATTTGTCCAAAAATGCAAAGAATGACGTCATTGCTTTCATTTCTGTACAAAATATTTTCGACTTATTTTAGCCGGTTGTAGTGGAAAATGGAAATTCTTGTGTGAGATTTATCTTTCTTTTCTGATCCTCTCTGAGATTAACCTATCCCAATTATTTCTTCATATGAAGGGTTTTCTCAGACAACAGTGACTAAACTCCTTTTTGATTTTTTCTTTATAAATTATCATAAAAATCGTTTGGCAAAAAACCTAAAATTTTCATTGGATCTTCCCATATTTGCCCCATTAATTAATCAAGCTTAGTTTAGCAAGTTTTCTTTGATTCTCTCACATTGATTCTATTTTTAGTCAACCGACTAAACATTCAATAAAAATATTAATTTTCTTTAATTACTTTTCAGCTCTATAAACCTATATTTAAAAGCTAATAAACCAACTGAATAGAACGCATTTTTTAAAAATTATATAGAACATCCTTCGGCATACTTAAAACACACTTAGCTACATAATTTATATTCCTCTCACGGAAGGTACATAACGAGGTATTAGCGCTATATTTCTTTCATTTAGTGTTGAGAAAACAAAACAGAATGTTTTAAAATCTCTTCTTAGGCAATCTTGTCAATCAGAGCGAGCTCCATGCGTGCAAGACCAGCAGCAGCAAAAGGAAACAAATAGCGCAATGACAAGAATTGGTAATTTGGTATTATATTGGAATTTCTCTCTCAGTGTTGGTCACGGTAGTAGAAAAAAAAAGAGCAACAAGAGGAGCGAAAAGAAGAATAAAGTTAATGAGCCACTCACCCATCATCAATTGAAAGGGAATTCGTTGACTTTACCCATAATGATTTCAATATAATTCGATGATTAATGTCTTCATCATTTGCGCATATACACACATATCATTTAATTTCCACTGATGCACTCATTATAGTGCAATCTTAGCATTGCAATCATTCCGCATTCCGTGATTTTGCCATAAACACTCCATACAGTGCGGTGTGAGGGTTTTGTCTTTCTGTTATTCCCAGTGAGACAAATCATCATGCTTCTTCACCCGTTTCTTCTGTTAATTTAACATATTACCTGGTGTTCCATCCAGCAAACCACTGTGTGTGCAAGAGAAGGTGGATACCATGTACGTACGTAATACATATATGTACGTGTATGGGGAGAAAGAGAGATGGAGAGCCCGAGAAACCAAGAACCAGACACTTTTCTTGGTGTGATTTCGCTGTGGCTGAAGAACAAGATCAAAACTTGGCGATCAGTGGCCTCTTCAACCGTCGATCGAGTCAAACGTGTTCTCGCGCCGTTCTCGCGGTTTCTCCTCTATTCACTTGGGCATCCTCCTCTTGTGCACCAACAGAAAAAAACGAAGGCAAAAGAATATAAATTAAACGGAGAACAAAAGATCAATTTAGTCAAGTTTAGTAATTAGTTTCATTTATCTCAACAGTCAAATTAGTTATTTAATTATGATAATTTCGCTGTGAAGAAGATAAATTCAGAAAAAAGTGATATTTTGTGAAGAGACTGTGACGAAGAGAGAGAAGAAAAAAAAAACGAGATATTTGAACACCCTCATTTCGCGAAGAAGGCAAGAAATATATTTTTAAAAAATTGGCATTGTCCATTGAGGAAAGGTACAGAAAAGACTGAAATTTATTCTCCCCCCAAAAAAAAGTGAATCATGTCCGGCAGTAGTGTCCTTGCTGTAGTGTCCCTCTTGGCAATTTGTGGTCCCCTCACAACGGGCTTCTCAATAATTCCTGGCAAATACGACGTGTACAATCATAAAAGTGTCTCACAGCATGTGGAGTACAAGAAGAATCTCTTTGGATATGGCACCAATCGTGCACCCGCCCACGATACACCACCCAGTGCCTGCAAGTGCAGTAAGTACCCCATTGCCCAGCACACACCTCCTTCTCGCCATTAAATGTGCCTTCATTTTTCGTCACGATTCCCCCAAAAAAGGATGCGGTGAACGGAATGATGCCTCCCGCATCGTTGGCGGTCAGGCGGCCGGAGTAAATGAGTTCCCGTGGATGGCACGACTCAGTTACTTCAATCGCTTCTACTGCGGTGGAATGCTCATCAATGACCGCTACGTGTTAACAGCTGCACACTGTGTTAAAGGGTAAGAATGAGGTGCTAAAGAGGCTCATGGGGCCACAGTGCATTTGCCAGGGTAATTGACCTCTTCAACTTCCTTTCTATCTTTCTCGACTTTTAAGTATTCCATCGAAAAAAAAGAATCATCCAACAAATTCCTTTACAATTTCTCACGCGCGTCTTAATGCTTTTTCAATCATTCTTAAAAAAATTCTTCTTTCGCGATCGTCATTGGTAAATACTTTGAATATACTGGCAAAATAATATTTTAAAGTATGGTCAGAGAAAGAATTTGCGGGGAAGATTTGTGAGAAAGCTATAAAGAAGTTATTTAGCTTTCAACTATGTACAATGTACATATGTAGGTACTTATTCGTGGGAATTTAAATATTCTGTCTAAAGCTCTGGGAAAATTGGGTTTAATCTCTAATTGTGTGCAAGAATTAACCTTCAATGAAAAGTTCTGATCAGAACAAAGACTGTTCAGAGGAACATCTTTGAATTTTAATCTTTTCTTCTCTAATTTGAAGCTTTTAATGTATTTTAAAGACTTTTAATAACAAAAAAAAACATTCTGTGAGCTTCACAAAGACTTAAGAACTAAAATAAATTCTCAACAAGAATCATTGAGATTAATAGAATTGTTTGAAGACAATTTTTAAAGTCCAACAAAGGGTAAAATTCACTATTCAGACAGATTAAGGATTTAAATTTTCTTAAGATTCTTTAAGTTTTCTTAAGAATATTTCAATTTTTCATAAGTTTTCTTAAGATTTTTTAAGAAAAAAACATAAGATTCCATAGAAAAAATTTAGGATCCTTAAGTTTTCGTAGGAGAAACGTAAGATTTCTGAAGTAAATCGAGCAAAAGGCATAGTTTTGATAATTCTTACTAATTTTGGATACCCGAAAAGCGATCTGAAAAAAATCGTTGAAAAATGTGTATTTTGTCTGATTCAGCAAGACTGCTGAAATTTTAAGTTTCACTTAAGAAAATTTAAGAATCTTAAGTATTTTCTTAAGGAACTTTGGGAAAGCTTATGAAAACTTCAAAAATTCTTAAGAAAACTTTATGAATATTAATAAAACTTAAGTCTGTCTGATTATTGAATTTCACTCAAAGACAGAATAAATAGCAAAATGAGCAAAATAAATAATTCTTCCATTAGCCCAAATTTTGAACATTTTAAATGTTAAATTTTCAATCCATACCGCCGCGACTACATACTTGAGCAGCAAAAATGCACAAATTAATGCAAATTGCTCCACTCATCCCACACACAAGAGTCACAAGATGGGGCTGCTTTTAAAGTGCTTCGTTGTCGAAAAATCGCGACATCGGGGATCAATAAAAGACGGCACAACACGTCGTCGGGTGTGGAGGAGCAAATCAATTTTGCGACCACATCGCACACGAGACCTTGACAATGACCCCCAAGAGAATGGGAGATAAAATGAAAGAAAGAAGAGATTATCCAGCAAAATATCACTCTTATGAAAATATTATACATATGTGCATATGTGTGTACATAATAATATTCATTTCAGGTTTATGTGGTTCATGATTCGCGTCACATTTGGTGAGCATGATCGCTGCAACGAAACATTCCGCCCCGAAACGCGATTTGTTCTTCGTGCAATCGTCAATGATTTCAGCTTTACAAATTTCAACAACGACATTGCTCTTCTTCGTCTCAATGATCGTGTACCCATCACGGACTTTATTCGTCCAATTTGCCTTCCAAATCCCAAAGGTAAGACCTCACCGCAGCCAAACATACACCTCACACAGCTCTCATTTCTCTACAACATTTTCGTCTAAAAGACACCACACGAGATTCTTAAATGGCAAAAGAATGTTATCCCGTGAATTTTATTTGCAAATAAAAAGACGCACACACCGGGAGAATTTTCTTTCTCCCATTTTATCGATCTCGCGCGTCTTCTAAGCTACATATAACCCAAAGCACAATACCACGCGCTATCGTACGGGATTTTTGCGATTATTAAACAATTTATGGGGGGATATATTAAAAGACAAACAAAACAAACTGCTCTTCAAGAACAATCTCAAGAGTCTCATCAATAATTCAATACATTTCTCCCATTCTTTTGCACAAGTTTCTTATTTTTCTTTCAAAAGAAATTCTCTGAAAGATAGAGTACGGAGTGCATCACACACAAATACGGGAGAAGAGATTCAAATCACCTAATTAATCCACTTCCCGAATGAAGATTCATTCCCAATGAAAATTCTGCGTCTCATGCTTTTCACAAAAGGGGCAATTCATTTAGTAAAATTCATGCCCCTTTAATGTTCGTTGTAAATAAATTTCCGAAAAATTGCTTTTCTTGAATTCTAATTAAATAATTAATTTATTTGAATTCTCTTTGTGTTTAAACCGTCCATTTAAATTATTTTTCACAACGTAACAATGAAATAGAACACGAAACATACGAAACCAGAAAATCTTGTAGCGAAAGAAGAAAAACCCAAAAGCTTCATTTAAGTTTTTTTTGTTGCTCTAAGAGATGTTTAAATTATTTTTTTTAAAGCAGTTTATACTTTTTCTCTTATCTGTTCTAGAAAGTTATCTGTTCGAATCTATTCCAAAGCTTTCGGCCACAGATCCTTAAACTAATCAGTAAAAAAAATTATTAAATTTCTTTTCATTCGAAAATTTTCTCATGAATTTTTAAACTTTAAAAAGAATTTTTAAATTCAAAGAAAAGAATTTTCAGAATTTTGAGAATCTTTTAAAATTTCGTAGCAAAAAGGCAAAGATTCGGTGAATTGATTATCCTCCCATGCATTACTTGCCCAAAGAAATCCCACATTTGAGAAGACAGTTCTTGAGTTGGCAAAACCAGAAGCATCTCTGCAGCCACTCAGCAAACATATGTACACTACACACACCTTTATTCCTTCTTCTTCTTAATACGCAAGAATAAATTGAAAGTGAACTGAGGTGCAGCAGGAAAAACAGTACCTGAAGAGCAGTTAACTGCGCGCGCGGGGAGCCAGCATCCAAAAGACAATTACCCCAGTCACGTTTGAAAGAATATTTATTCAAATAAGAGACATACAGACCTCTTCACCGCACTCATGCTAAACACATCTTGAATTAATTCTCATTTGAATAAATATACACGGTGGAATGAATTAAAATTGCACTTTGCAGCCACTGATGCTTCCTACATTGGGCGCAAAGCGATAGCAACGGGATGGGGAACACTCAAGGAGGAGGGTAAACCATCGTGCATACTTCAAGAAGTCGAAGTTCCTGTTATATCAAACGAAAGATGTGTCAGTGAGACAAATTACACGCAGAAGATGATTACTAACAATATGCTCTGTGCTGGATATCCTGGTGTTGGTCAGAAAGATTCATGCCAGGTGAGTTGTCGTCTTTCTTTCCACCATTAAACATGATTTTAATCCATTCAGTCACATTTTATTTCATTAATTTAATGAAGAGTTGATGGATTTTGGATAAAGTTCTTTCTTTATTTGGGTTGATGGATTGCTTGTGCTTTACGAGATTTAGATAAGCTTAATAAGCTTCGAGTAAACATTAATTGCAAGCCAAGGAAATCCCCGAAATCCCTTTACAGTTTCTTTTATTAATTCAATAATTCAATTAAACTTGGAAGAATTCTGATGATTCTTCTCTATTAGTTCCTTTTCATTTTACACCGATAAATAGAGAAAAAAAGCTTTAATAGAATCTTTATTCAAAAATCAGTTTAGAATTCAAAATTAAATTGAAGTTTCATTGTTATTGGGCCTTATTCAGCGACCAAGAAACCCTAGAAATTCGCTTGAAATCTTGAAATTTCAGTACAAAATTCAAAGATTTCAAGGGTTTCTTGGTCGCTGAATTAGGCCCATTATTAGGAAAATTAGATAGAAAATCAATAATCCTGACAAGCTTCCTCGTAAAAGAAAAAAAGATAAAATTTTAGAAAAATCTGCTTTAAAAATTTAGTCAAAACGCATAAAATCTAAAAATGTCTGATCCAAAATCAATTTGTGCTTTTCAGAGTGAAAAAAAAATTCTTCATAAGAAGGATTAAAGGTCAGTATTTCGTAGGGAAGACTAGATTAAAGAAAGTCAGGCAGAAGATCTAAAAGTATATCCTAAAAAACACATGTTCCACCAAGAGATGAGATTCTAAGAAAATTGCAACGATTATTAAAAAGAACATTTTTAAATTCTTTTCAAAAATATCTTTCATCTACAATTTTTTCAACTCTATCAATTATATATAGCTACATATATAGCGATTTCCTCTTTTAGAAATCCCACGATAAATTTAAATTGAAATCCCATCCAGAATGGATTTTTCTATATGAATTTTTAATTGCTTTTTAATGCCCATCTCTATCTGAATTTATACTTCGCTGCTGGCTAACTACCTAATCACCATCAAGGGTTTCTCCACATATCCATTTACTTTTAAATCCCTATTGACCCACTTCTGTGCTGATGTGTGACTCCAGCACATACGGATACATAGCAGCGGATCTTTTACGTTAATCTCCCTCTTTTCACTTTACAGGGCGACTCCGGTGGACCCCTTGCAATGCAGCGTGAGGACAAGCGATATGAATTAATTGGCATCGTATCGTGGGGCAATGGATGTGCTCGTCCCAACTATCCCGGTGTTTACACACGCGTTACGAGATTTGTGGAGTGGATTCGAGCCAATTCATATGATGGATGCTTCTGCAATGAATAATATTTAATCTGCCTCTCTCTCTGCCTTTGCTTCCCGCCTTCCATTCATTCTCACAACAAAAATGATATATACCCTGTACGTTAACATTGAAATGTTTGCGCGCCTGTCTCATGTGCACCGGAGACTCTTTAAACCACTTTTCGACGTGCGCCCAACACCTTTTTGCACCGAGCAAAAATCTACATATATATCTTCAAAAATAAGAAAACTCCAACCTCCAATAACTGTGAATTGGATGTTGTTGAGTAACAGGAAGGATATACACATTTTATAAATAAAGTTTTAGCATATGTTGGAGTGGAAAAAAAGAGCAACATAAATGTTGTGCTGGGGAAGATGAAGTGAATCGTTGGGTAAAAGAAACCGGTCCCCATTTGGTGTGATGGAGCACTATATGGATGAATGTTGGCAATGAACTTGGAAATTTTTTAGTGACTATGAAAATGTAAATAGAATTAAACACAAAAGAGCTTCTTTTAAAACTCCGCAACACCGCATATTACTTTCTTCATATCTATAATTTTTATGGCTTGGTATGATGTCTTGTATGTGAGATGAGAAACGCGACTCATTGAAGACAAAACATCATTTGCCATTAAACCTGTGAGAAATCTAACATGATACACACCATCTCTCTTCACTCACCGAGATTATGTTGCAACAATTCTCTTTTGCAAATTTAAACTCTTCTATATAAATACAGAAAATATATTGCTCAATTTATGTGAAGAAAATGTGCTTTTTTTCCAGTAAAAAAAGAACAAAAAGAGATGCGAGAACTCGTAAAAATGTAGTGTTAATGTCACTTTCGAAATAAAATGTAATGGAGAGATAGTTTTTTTTACGAAATAAAACAACTAAAATTGTATGATTTATGCCTCTTTTACCCGTATTGGTAACAACAACAAACCTCCGATAATTCCACTTGCAATAGGTCCCCATAGGCGCATAGAGGATTATTCTTTTTCGTCTTTTTTTTTGCTTTTTTTTATGAAAATGAGAAAAATTTCAGTTCGTGTCGAATTATCGCACCATAATGACGAGAATTGCATTTTGTGGATTATTTTTGGTGTTTTTTGCCCTTTATTTTGCAAATTCTTTTCACATTGAACTCAAAAAGCCAAATATCTTTGCGAAATTGCTGAAAAGGATCATTCAACCACATCATTCTTGCAGTAAGACCCGAAAAATCAAAGTGAAATAATTAAATAAAGGGGGTGTAATTGAACGATTTAAATGGGTGTGAATTAAATTTAGTTTATTTGAACGTTAATTTGAATTGAATCGATTTGTTGAGAAAGAGTTAACCTTGCAGAATATAAAAATTGTGCCCTTTGCGGAATTCTTAAAATTAAGAATTTATCAAGATCTTAAATTAATTTATTTTAATACATTAAAAAATTATTTTTTTTATCTAGAGTTCTTACAAAAAAATCGAATTACCTACATACATATGCATAAATACATATAGGTAGGTAAGTAAAGTCTTCATTAAGCGCTTTTTTATGGTCTAAGAAATTTTTCTTGCATTGTTGATTTTAATTGTCAGAGTTGGCATTATTATTACCAGACCAATTTAAATAATATTACCTACCTACATACATACATATCTAAGGTACATATCTAAGTAATTATTTTAATTATTATTTTTAATGAAATTTAGCCAGATCAACAATTGTAAGTCTTCGCAATTTTTAATTACTTTTGTCAACTTTCATCAATTTTTTGACTTGTTAAAAAATTTTATTAATCTTTATTTAAGTTCTCACATCGTTTTATTAGAATTAAAAAAATTCAATCAATTAGCAAAAAAAAATATTTTGAAGAAATCATTGAAATTGCTCAATTACACCGCCCTAAATACCCCAAAGACGTTGCAAAATCTCCTCTTTATGGCTTCTTTCTTTTTCATGCAAAAACTCTCACGGAAGAATGCGGAATTCCCAACAGATCTGGAAGATTTTTGGGTGGTACTGATCTGACACCACATGAGTTCCCCTGGTTGGCTCTCATAATAAACTTGGGGGCCGTTGATCATCAAAAATCTCAGACTGGAACACTCATAAATGATCGATACATTGTAACAAGCGCAAATCAACTCTTTGGGTGAGATGCTCAAAGGCATACAAAGGAGGGAGGAGGCGGGTCATAGGGTCAAATGGGAACTAAAACATCCCACATCTTTCGCTCTTTGGCAGACACACCCCGTATCTCTACAAAGTGACTCTTGGCTATCATTTGATGTGTCAGAGTGAATTTACCTCAACAGTGTACAGTGTGAAAGAAATAATTATTCATCCTGCTTTCTACACCGAAACGAGCCTCAACAATATTGCTATGCTCAAGATCTCCGTGCCTGTTCTTTTCTCACATCACATTTCACCAATTTGCCTCCCAACACCAGGTGAGTTTCCCGCTCAATTGCACCTGGAGCGCCACAATATCGGCAATTCTACTCTGCATGAGCGATGTGGAAGTAAAATCTTTTGAATCTCTTTCATATTAGATTCCACATATAACGGAAAAGTTGGTACGGTGGTGTCATGGTTTACAGGAGATCCAACATCAAATAGCGGAATTAATCCAACAACTGCACCATTACAATCAGGAGGTAATACTGATCATCTTGATCAAATAAATTTCCAAAGCGAGACTTTTATTGCCAATACATCAGCACTGCCAAGAACTTCTTCACATACTTCGTGTATTCCGAAGAAAATGGGTCTTCCCATTCATTTAGACAAGAGATGCAGTTCTATAGCCGAACAAAATGAAGGATGCATCGGGATTTATGGGGCTAATAATATTCATCTCTGTCAGGTAAGTCAATTGGAAGGAGCAGTAGCATGTAAGAAGTTTACTGTGGATCAGGGTAAGTTGGGAAAAACGAATTCATTATTGCTGATTTATGATATTGAAAAATTACTCAAAGAAAATCTGAAAAACAATTTTAAAAATTATTGGAAATTTTAATAGAGATTTCTACGATATTAAATGATTTAACCAGAGAATTAATAGACTTTGCAAAACAGTTTAAAGAGTTAAAGAATTTATACGTTATCCCTTGAATATTACACGAATTACAAGAAATATTTCAGAGACTTAATAACATAGGATTCCTGAAATTTATGAGATTTAAAAAGATAAAAAGGATAAAAAAGGAGTTCATTTTTTAAGTTTTTTTAACCTTTTGAAAACTGTAAAAAATTCTTATGCTTTTAATCGTTATTGATCCTACGAATTCCATTTGACCTTAAAGGGTTAAAGTTTTTTTTTATAAACTTTCATATAATAAAACCCAATTTATTCAAAATTAACCCTTGCTCACAGTCTTTAATTTTTTATTTAATTTAGACTGATGCAGGATCAGGAGTTTTTATTCCTTCCTATAAAGGATACTACGAATTAGTGGGAGTCTTATCAAACAGACAATGGTGCAACCAAGAGGGTACGCAGTGGAAGACTACAAGTACTCTACAACCTTCGAGCCCCTCTGAAGAAATTGATCCTCCACCAGAAGACCGAGAAGTTGACGAGAAATTCAGAAGTGCTCGATTCTTTGAACTGAGCCTTCTGGCAATGCCAACCTTTGCAAAAGTCGACAATCATCTCGAGTGGATTCTCAAGAATACAAAAGACGCTCTATATTGCCAGAAACTCTAAGAATAACAATCAAGGTCACAAAATTACATAATAAGCTTCTAAATACACTACTTTGTATACAAGAAATATTCTTTGTAAAACAACACAATATTTTCATGCAAAATAAACGTTTTTTTTTCATCATGCATAAAGTCAAAACTGAGATTCTTCTGCAATGACAAACATGCGTGAAAATGTGCAACACTCACAATAGATTCAAAACGACATTTACCCAAGAAAATCGGTTAAGTACTTCTCGCTCAAAGCTCAATTTAACAAACATTCCAAGAGTGCCTTTGGAGTGCATTTTAGCGCGCACATGGTGTGAAAGAAATTATATACATTTCCATCTAATATAAAATCTCCTCAGTTAGGCACTTGTGCAAAAACAAAACACTTTTCCTCTCAACTGAGCTTTTGGTAACCTTGAGGATACATTTTAGACGATTGGTGGGGTGGAAGAGAAATCCAAGTGTTCTGTAAAATCACTAATTCATCACTAATTGTTAATGATATGTCGCGAAAATGGAGAAAATTCTAACACTACTGAGCAATCAATCATACGCGAGATATTTTATTCTTATATTTGATGCTCTTTTGCAACACTCCGTTTGATGAATATTCATTAATTTTTCCCATGTGAATAGCATAAAGTAAATGACACCCGGGAATTATCTCTCTGTCGCAGTTTTATTCCAACACAGAAGAGATCAAGTAGTGTCGAAAGTTTAATCAAGAAAATTTAATTAAAAATCACAACTATACTTAAAAGAGAATCACCCTTTTGACAATTTTTTGTGCACATTTTTCTTAATGAAAATTGCCCAATTGTGCAACATTCCTATTTATTAGGCAATAGTTTTGACCCTCACTGTGCCCATAATTCCGGAAGGAGTTGATTAATTTTTTGATGCAAAGAAGATGTCTTTAAGTCATAGGCTTTGAGCAGAATATTCGTCTTGGGAGAGACTTTGAAGTAGGAGGTAAGATAATGAAATCAAATCAAAATTGAAGACTTTGTTACACAAAGAGGAGGTATTACCCAAAAGTATGTGAACTAAAAGAGAGTTATTTTCATACATTTGGAGATCTGTATTAACAAGGGGCAGATCAAATTATTTCTTTAGAAATCAAAAGAATGGTAAAAATTACATGATTTTCATACATTATTTGAAATCAATGTCAACTGTTAGAAATAAATTCACAAAGGAAATGTCAAATAGTAGAATAAACGCTAAACGTTACAAAGAAACCTCAAAATTTAGGAAATAAATGTCGAACTTTAAAAAGAACGTTGAACACTAAAAAAAAGAAATATCAAACGTTAGAAAACAAATGTCAACTGATAATAAAATAAATTAAAATCATAAATTCATTTTAAAACTTTTAAAAATAATGACAAAAATTTTTTAAAAAATAAACTTTAGGTCTTCTATAGTAAGAAAGGGCATTCGGTGTGTTCACCAACGTGATGACCGTTTTAGAAATAAAATACTACGCCGTTCTTTTCGCACAAAAAAAATTAAAATCCTCTTGCATTCTTAATTTACACTAATCCCTTGAAAAATTAATAAAGAAAATTAAATTCTCCATTCAAAATAAAATTTAAGTATGACTCACGATTTTCAGCGATAGTGCGGTTATTTATTGGTCACGCTTTTGAAGCAATATTGCAAAATTGTGACAATTTTTTCAGCTACACCATTATCATTATTTGATTAGGGCAACGAGTGTAATTCGCTCTTGACTCTATTGTGTCTCTTTTGTCAAAAAATAAATAAAATATTTAATGACAAAATTGAGCTTCTTCATTTTTCCCCCGAGGTCATCCAAAAATCCTTTCCATTTCTCTAACTTTTTATTATTTTGTAATTCACAATTAATTTTTATTCAACATTTGGAGCTTCTGATTATTTTTTTCTTTTTTATTAATTTTAAAATGTTCTAAAAGTCAAAAGATTTGAACGATGGATGAAGATAGTGGATCATAAAGATCGCGAGCACGTGATTGAGCTTCTGAATACTCAACCAAACGTGAAGTGAGGCAATTTTGCACGAAATTGAAGTAATTTAATTGCCCGGATGGGTAAAAAAAAACAATAATTGCTATGTAGCAGAGTGGCGCAGTGGAAGCGTGCTGGGCTCATAACTCAGAGGTCCGTAGATCGAAACTACGCTCTGCTAGGTAATTTTTTAAAATTCTGATTAATTTTGTGCCCCCCAATGAATTTAGACAAATGACAAAACTTCCCGGGAAATTGCTCAGAAATTGCATGGAAAAATCACTTAAAAAATCATTTAGTGTGTGAATGAGGTCTTTGAAATTTTCTTTAAAGGAAAAATAAATATTTCTCGGTTATAGAGAGCGTATCTTCACACTCAGAGATAGTTGTGCGAAGATCTTTTGCAATATGATCGTACACACACGAATTTTCATTTAAAAGCTGCGCTGCAGTGCTTTTCTTCTTACCTATTGTCACACCGCGCTTTCATTGAACCGTGCATAATTTTTTATGATGCGCGAGGAAATAAGTGATGATGGATTTGTAGGGTACACAAAATATAACACATTCATACCACTAAATGCAATCATCTCTTGTAGTACATCAATGCCCACAAATTCTGTGTTTAGTTCGCTTTAATGAGTCGCAAAAGAGGACATTGAGCAATGCGGCTCAAAGTGTTTGTCCATGCAAAATATGCACACAAATCATCTACATTGATTCATTCTCTGTGGTTTTTTTTGTGCACTTCACACCTCCCCACCAATGAGCTGCAATAGTGCAACGTCTGTGTAAACTGCAGCAGAAAGCAATAAATTCGTCAATATATCACCAATTAAGCATTAAATTAGTGGGCAATATTTTAGAATCTTTCTTGCGGGAGCTTTTCTCCGCGGAAAAATTATTATGTAACAATTTCAAGCTCAAGGTTAATTTGTAATGATCAATGAATTTGTGAATGAAAACCATAATTTTTCCCCGTTCTCAATACGCGATCAATTATTATGTAAAATTATTAATGCGAAGAAGGTAATAATACTAAAAAGTTATTATCACTTAGAATTTATGGGAAAGATTGCAACAGAAGCGATCTCTTTGTTGAAGATCTCAGCGATGATCACGACGCGAAGATCGTGAAATCTTTAATTATCAATACGAGATTGCATTAAAAAAAATATATAATTTGCAGGTTGCCAAAAATACAATTGTGGGGGTAAAAGGTAGGTACAAAAGGTAATATTGTTGGGTACTCACTCGGGATGTTCACCGAAAAATTCATTTTTGCGACATACGCGCGACGAAAGTGTTGAAGGTAGGAGAGGGCCTCATATATAAAGTTGGTGCCTTCGGTCGGCGCGATCATTTGAATCAATGAAGTGACTTGGAAAGTTTCATCACCACAGAATTCATCCCCAATTTGAACTCTTTTCATTTGGATTACCTCCCTTTGGGAAATTTTTGTGATCTTCAACTGATCTTCAGCTGATCTTCGTGATTTTTTTTGCAAGTTCTGAAAGCTGTGAATAAAAAAAATTAGGGCACGTTTTAATTAAATAAAATCAGTGACAATTTTTACGTGACAAAGTATTGAGCCCTCCATGTGATGGGCAAATGTGTTTTTATTTTTCATTACAAGTGAAACACAACATAAATTTTCCATGGAAATTTGGTCAATTAACCAAGAAGTATAATTGAATAAACAAACAAACGTAATAAACAAACTCAAAAGTAGGATAAAGTGAGTATTTTTTGCTTCTCCTTTAAATCAAATATTTGCTTATTCGAAGAATTAAAAAAAAATGATGAATCAATAAAAAATAAAATTAAATTAAAATTTATAAGAAAAAGAAAAGTGCAAGAAGAATGTCTTTAAAATTAAATTAGTGGATCGTTGAGTGAAATTTCTTCAAATTTTGAAAAATTTTGGGAATGTTGAGGAGTGACAAAATTGCAAATTACTCTTAGGAATGTATACTCAATTACCCATTGCAATTGCTCAATTAATCCCTCTCACAGTGAAATATACAACTTTGTGGAAATTGTGAAAATTTAAAGAGCGGCCAACAATTGGGTCAAGGACATTAAAATCCCTGTATTTGCATTCCTTACTGAATTTTGTCCTTGCGCGCATTTACACATATTCCAATTTTTGGGATAAAACCCAATAAATAAGGTGATTGAGTGCAAAATATTTGTCTATTTGGTATGCAAATGTGGTTAAAACTCTCAAGAATGGTCAAGGTTGTCCAAATTCATTTCTTTTGCTCCGGGATTGGGCAAAATGTTTCTTCAAATAGCCTTTTTCCATTGAAAACATACATATTTTCTTGCACACATCCAACGATGTTATTTGTGCCTCTTTGAGTACTTTTGGGCACTTCACGTGCGAGGTAGTTAACAGCACTATCCTCCTCGGCCGCTGATCATTCGGCTCTTTGAGACATCAATTGAGTGGATGTATTTGCCAATAGAGCGTACCCATCATTGCGCGATGCTTCTCTGCGATCTTACGCAAAAGATCGCACTTAAGAATTGCGATCATTTGCGATCACGTATTGTTGCTTGAAAGAAGTTTTCAAAAGTCATTAAAGAAAAAATAAATACCTTTTTGCGATCATTAAGAAAATAATTATGATAAAAAAAAACAACTAAATTACTTTTTGTCAATGATAAATCAGTAAAGATCACAAAATGGGCGTTTTATATTGGAAAATTCTGAAGGTAAATCGAAAAGAGATAGTTTAAGAATTAATCAGCGCCCTCAGGGTGTCTCACCTTTCCCTCAAAGATCACATTGAATTACAAATATTCAAAAGATCCCACAGAAAATAAGAGAAACTTTATTTAAAAAACAAACTGATCACTCAAATAAAATTTTCCCCCATTTCCCAGATCAGTTAGAAAAGCACCCCCTACAAAAAGCAATCTCCAAAATGGGGGTTGATGCTCTATCGGCCACCTTTGCGTGCTGTGATATGGTGGAAATGGAGCCAATCGCCAAAAAATCCCTCATCGACCAGCGAAATGACGATCTCAGTGAATCAACAATCACCAATAAGACAATTAAAGAGATCATTGAGTGCGAAAAATTGGTCAGTGAGGAGGAAAAAGTAGCGAGAATGAGAGAAATTGGGGCACATACGCCGATTTTGCCGTCGGAAATTGGCACAGATTTCAATTTCAAGCGGAAAATTGTGTGGTTTAACGCAATTGGATTCCTCCTTTTGCACATTGCTGCCCTCATTGGGGGCATTCTGGCTCTCACTGGATACGCAAAATTCTACACAATACTTTACAGTAAGTATTCTATTTGATTTTCTTTTCTTTTCTGTAAATTAATCTTTAAATTGATTTAAAATTAATCAAAGAAAACGTAAAATAAATAAAGGAGTTTATCCGTTTTTGTAAAAGAAAATCCTTCATTTGGAGGAAACATTTTTTTTATAGAATCAAGAATAATAAATCACCAAAGAGGATCAATTGAAAATACATCGAAAAATATTTTCCAGAAATTAAAAAATTGCAAAAAAATGATTTAAAATTAACTTTGAAATCAATCAATATTTAAATTTTTCTTTTTGGTTTAAGGACTGCTTAAGCTTCTCTAGATTTTTTTTATGTTGTTTAAAATAAAAGAAGTTGTTTAAAAATAAAAGTTTTAACGAATTTTTAATTAGTTTTTATGAATTATAAATGAATTCATTTCATATTGAAACAAATTAAATAGAAAAAAAATTTAAAGGTTTTATTCAATTGTTTTTACCACAAAAAAAATTGAATTGTTTTTTAGACTCTTGGTTTATGTAAAATTTCTCTCCATACAACATAAAAGTAAAACCCTCATCCCATAAAATTTCCCATATAATGTTTAAGAAGCATAATTATGAAATGTCTCATTGAAAATTATTTGCTTTCTTTTAGCGGCATGGCTGGTTTATGCATCCGGGCAGGGTGTGACAATGGGTGCCCATCGTCTTTGGGCCCACAGAGCCTTCAAAGCCAACCTCTTTCTCCGTGTCTTCCTACTCTTCATGCACACCCTCGCCGGGCAGAATTGCCTGTGGGTCTGGGTGCGTGACCATCGACAGCATCACAAGTACAGTGACACCGATGCTGATCCTCACAATGCCAATCGGGGCTTCTTCTTCTCACACATTGGCTGGCTCATGTCCCGCAAACATCCCAAAGTGATTGAGTATGGCAAGAAAATTGACATGTCCGATTTGGAAGCTGATCCGTGGATAATGTTTCAAAAACGGTGAGTTTGAGCTTCTTGTTTGAATTTACTATATTTACGGCCCCAAAGGCCCCCAAAGGTACACAGACTATTTGCCACCTGGATGTGTAAGAAAAAAATGAGCCATCGTACATGGAAAAAGATTATTTCACCTTGAATTTAAGTGACGCGTGTGCAGGTTGGCCCCAAGATTGCGCAACATGTGCCACCAAAGGTAAAGAAAATCGATGAAGACAGTCCGCAAGATGTCTTTATATTGCCAACAATTGGGAAACGATACTTCAAATTTCATCTCACCGATCATGAACCTTCTGCACATATTTACCCCGTGCGCGCATCTTAATTATGGAGATATTCAAGGGCAATTCCCCCGAGAAGAGAGTTACGGCCTGAGCGCCCCCCTGAGAAATCATACGTGCAATAAAATTATCAATAATTTCCACAAAATTTATTGGTTCACGGATTATTCCCACCGAATTTCTGCAACATTTTTATGATAAATTAATTGCAATTGAGTTGAGGTGCAGAAGAGAGATTCCCCGGGCCCCATAGGCCGACCGAAGGTTCAGTCTACGTGCCAAAAACCAGCTTATTGTTGCAATTTCTCGGTGCCAATTGCCGAAAAAAGAAATAAACCGATGGAAACAGATGAAGGCTAAAGAAATTTTTTGGACATTTTAAATGGCTCTGCCCCACAACCTGTGCTGATAGTGTGAAAAAATCAATTAAAAATTTAAATGTAAATTCTTGAAATTTCATCCACAACTGCGCGCGGCAGGTTTTCATTGAGAACCACCAGTACTGGGTTGATTTGCCATCATCCACCACCCAAAAATAAAAAAAAGCATGGATGCACAAGAATTGCAAATGACTCAATCATAAGCCCATTACACTGTGGAGCAAGTTAATTGAATTTTTCGTCATAGCAATTTTCTTTGGCACTTTTAAATGCATTGCATTCATCTTTTTATCGTATTGTGTTCACCTCTGTGGTGGCGTATGTAGCAGAAGGTGTGAAAATTCACTTAAACACATAACTCTATTGAAATTATCTCGTACATTGTGTCATTACCTTGAAGATTATATGATTGCCTTCTTTCGTTTGCTACTTTAGGGGCGAGACATTTCAATAATTCGGGTGGTATAATGAACCTATATACAATCTCCCGCCCACATTGACACATAATTTTTATTGCAAAAATGTTGATAATTCAAGGGATTAATGATCTTGCAATTTGAACTCACAGAGTTGTCGTTGCAGTTCAAAGAGCTTAATCATCACTAAGCAAAGTTTTAGGTGCATTGCTGCATTTCATGCTTTAAGATCTTTATCGTTTCAAAGGTTGTACTGTACAGTGTACATAGCATGAAACTTTGATTGAATTAGTGAGGACTTTAAGCTTTTGAATAATTAATTTTTAATTTATTTGCGTTTAATTCATAAATTTACCTTCTTTGACAATTTGTTTGTGCAATTCTATCCCTAGACGTTATTTTAACGTTTGAAATTCTTTTTCTAACGATTGATGCTACTTTTTTAAAGCTTGACGTTTCCTTTCTAACGCGTGATGTTTCTTTTTCTAACATTAATTTTTGTTCTAACTTTTAAGAATTTGTTGAATGTTTTTTAATGTTCTTTTTCTAACGTTTGACAATTCTTTTCTAAGGCTTGACGTTTGTTACAAAAGTGTGACATTTTTTTTTAATTGAAAAACCTCCTTTTTTAAATGTTTTAATGTAATTTTTTTAATCTATAAATGTTTTTTTGAACCTTTCTAAAAAAAAAGTCTAAGCTTTCTGAACATTCTAACCATTCTAACTAACTCTCCCCAATAAAAACAAAGAGAAATAATTGTTTTTTCTTGCAGCCACTACAAAGTTCTCTACACCCTCTTTGCACTCCTCTTCCCCACGGCTGTTCCTATTTTATGCTGGAATGAAGACCCAATTGTTGCACTTTTCTTGGCCTATTTCACAAGGACAGTCATCCAGCTCAATGTAACATGGCTGGTGAATAGCGCAGCTCATCTCTTTGGCACGCGTCCTTACGATAAGTCAGTATAAAAGCTCTAATTTAATTTAGAAAATAATTAAAGAGAAAGAAATCCCTCAAAAAGGACTTTTAACATTTTTTCAGGACAATGCTTCCGGTTGAGAGTATGTTTTTGGGGATGTTGGCTGCGGGTGAAGGATGGCACAACTACCACCATGCTTTTCCATGGGACTACCGGGCATCAGAGCTGGGAACTCCGTACAATCTCACGGGATACTTCATTGATCGCCTGGCTGAACGAGGGTGGATTTGGGATAGGAAGACTGCATCGCCAAATATGGTGAAAAATCGCGTTCTTCGCACAGGAGATGGATCCCATGGAGTTTATGGGAATGAGCTTGACCGACGGGCTGTTAAAACATTCAAAAATTGGTGGAAGCACCCTCTCAATCCCTCCTACACATCCCTCTACTTTCCCCAACCGAAAACTCTCCAGTCTAATGGGTATGCCCTCATTTCGGACGAATTGGATAAGTCTGAACTCGATGAGGATCGTCTAAAGAGGGAAAATGAGGATCTGCAGCAGAAACGCGAGGATGACGATGCCCGGAAGCAGTACAATATCACAAAATACATCGTTGATAAAACCCAAATGGGGGATGGCGAATTAATGAGCTACGTCAACAACAACATTAAACATTCACAGCAAACAAAATGCACCCTCAACGTAACAGACGCCCAAGAAGTGGACAAGGTTCAGAGGAATGAGGCGCGATTCCGCTTCAGGTCACCATCATCAATTGCAACACACGAAGCTTAAAAAGACTTTTTAACTTTCCTTAATTTTTTTTGCAACTAATTTAGGTGTTTCTACTATTATAATGTTAAAGATACAAAAGAAAAGAAAATGTACAACGGAAAAAATAATAAATAAATTAAATATAATATTCAAGAAATTCTCTTAAAATGCAAATTGGTTGAAATTTTCTTATCAAAATCGCCGAGGGAGAAATTCGAATAAATAAGTGTGGAAGAAGGAAGAAAACTGCAGTAGTTTGACTTGCTTCAGAAGCCAATAAATGTCTCTATGATGGTTTTAAATTTAATTCTATTTTTAACTAATTCCTTGGTTCACAACATAAAGGATAAAATCTTTAATAGTCCCTATGAAATTAATCAATGTGGTTTAATACCCCCAAAGATTACTGGAAGAATAGTGGGTGGTATAGTTGCTGAAATGGAATATCCTTGGTTTGCTTTGCTTAAGGAACCCAAAGTGGACTTTGGTGCCTGCGGAGGAACTCTCATAACCAGCCGTCATGTTCTAACAGCAGCTCATTGCTACTCGTAAGTAAAGAAAACTAACCGCATATGGTTTATCCTTTAA
Source organism: Lutzomyia longipalpis (assembly GCF_024334085.1). Lineage (NCBI taxonomy): Eukaryota > Metazoa > Arthropoda > Insecta > Diptera > Psychodidae > Lutzomyia > Lutzomyia longipalpis. Next base: position 48,061,373 of record NC_074707.1, read on the forward strand.
ATTCGTCATTAAAATCCTCACAGAATGGGCGAAAGCGAATCCTTTCACAAGGAACAATTCGTAATCTTAATAAATGTCCGGGATATTTGTGATTTAAATCCCGAAGCTGAGATCTTCAAGCAACATCGAGTGATCTTGCATGAGAAATTCAATCCCAAAAATATCTTCTCCAATGCAAGGCAAATCTACGACATTGCAGTGATAAAGATTAAAGGAAAATCAAGGAATACGGTAATTTGTCTCCCTAGCAGCGCTGAGTATCTCCCCAAAATAGGTCAAGTTCTAGGTTTTGGCCTAACTGAGGAGTCTGAAAAGAACCGAACATGCGAACTTCGTGAGGCAATGCTGAATATCTTGAATAAGACCGAATGCGAGGCCCCCCAAAGTGGTTTTTTCTTCAGCAAAGAAGATAATTTTTGTGCTAAATCCAATGCGGATAGTTGCAAAGGAGACAGTGGAGGACCTCTTCAGGTATCCAATTCTACAGTGAAAATTTCTGCATGATTGAATCCTTAAAGATCTCTCTCTATTCTAGGGAAAAAATAACCAGAACAAGTACACAATCTATGGAATTGTATCCTTGGGAGTTGGTTGTGGTCGTTCAACCACACCAGGATTCTATACCAATGTCATTTATCATCTATCCTGGATTAAAAATGTATTAAGTCTTTATTAGTTTATGCAAAAAAAAAACAAGAAAATTTTAATTAAAATTTACGAAATAAAACCAAAGGTCAGTGAATTTCCAGGGAAGAGTACCCTGACCCATAAATGAGTGATTTCTCTGATTATTCAGAGCTTTTATGTTGTGATTGACACCAAAACCAAATATGCTGCATTTTTTTTTCTACCTACCTGCCCTAAGTCACGTACGATCATTGAATGTAGGTGAAATTATGTGCAAAATTTCTCGAAGCTTGTTTAAGGTATTTTCTGTGATCAAACAGGTTAATTCATTTTCTTTGATCCCAAATAATTATGAAGGGGTATATAATAAAGTAAATTAAATAAATATCTGGCATGATAAAGTAGGTAATTAAAGAATAAACTAAGAGTTGAAGGAATTTGCAATTTTAATCTATAAATAGAAGAAGAAAAAATAAAAATATTTTATAATTAAAAGACATGGTTTTTTAAAGTTATTTTTAGGTTTTGAAGGATTTGAGAAAGAAAAGATTCTTTTTAATCTATTTTCCCATATTGTATCGTAACTGATGAAGAAGATAGACTGCCTCCAAAAGTCAAGTGAAATTCAATCTTTCGTCAAGGACTTTGACAAAAAATCAGTTCGTTTGGATGAAAATTTTTTTTATCTTTTTAGGACCTAATTTAACCTAATCTAGCTCTACGTCTATATCTGGATTAGAACAAAAAAAAATAGAACATAATCTTTCAAAAAAATCTATTATTTTGGATAAAGAGGACAAAGCCGACTAGGCAAGATTTGGGAGAGAATTTTCTGCTTTTCACTCATATCAGATCAATTTTCTTTTCATTTTTACAATCTTTTGATAAAGCTCAGTTTTTTTTTATAAAGAAAAATGATTTTCTTTATAATAAATTGTCTTTATTTAGCAGGTAATGGACCAGCCGGGATACAAAACACGATCGCAAGAAAAACAATTTTCTTGTTCTTATTTTATCAATTTTACTTACATTTTAACTGGTTCTACATCTTATTTACCTTTAAAAGTACTTTCACAATGTTTTCAAAATACTTTCACTCATTTTCACTGAATATTTATGACTTTTTCACGAAAATAAAAAATGAAAACAATTCACGTGAATTTTTTTGCGCCAACTATTCGGAATCTCCTTCGTGTCGTTTCGTGTCATCTTCGTAGAATCCTCGTGGCGCTTCTCAAGGCCATTGTAATCAAAATGTAAACAATAATCAGCTGATTTTAAGAACGTGAGTGAATCTCGTGAGTTTTTCATATTATTTTCCGTGCAAAGTTTTAATGAGAAAAATGTCTAATTTTTCCCATTGGTCATTGAATTTGATAAAAGACATAACACAACACCCAGAAAAAATAATCTTGAAAAGTAATTTAGCTGTAGTAATTCGCGATAAATACCCAAAAGCAAAACACCATTTCCTGGTACTTCCCCTGGAAGACATTGAAGACATCTTTCAGGTAATTTAACCCGGGATTTCCTCCTTAATTAGCGTGTGGGTTAATTAATTAAAAATAAAAATCCCGTTTGAAGCTGCGGAAGAATCATCTGCCCCTGTTGGTGGAGATGGAGCTGCTGGCGAAGAACGTTGTGGAGGTAATAGGTGGGAAACTCAGTGACTTCAAGATGGGTTATCATGCACAGCCGAGTATGAAGCGATTGCATCTCCATGCCATCTCCGATGACTTTATTTCGCCCTCACTGAAGACACAGAAGCATTGGAATAGTTTCAACACGGACTACTTTATTCCTGCCCCCAAACTCCGTCAAATGCTTGAGGATTGTGGGAAGATTGAGAAGCTCCCGGACAATGAGTTGAAAGCCTTGATTTCACAGCCCCTGCAGTGCAACAAATGTTCCTACCAAACAAATACTATGCCCTCTCTCAAGAATCACCTTTTATTCCACGAGAAAGCTTAAAGAGAATTTCTTTATTCTTTACAGTTAAAAAGTTTATAAAAAAAAGAAAGTTAGTAAAGACTTTTCCACCAAAAGGCATCATAGAGTATCTTTTTTTCTATATTAATCAAAATTCCTTCCAATGAGCTTCTCACTCTCAGTCCAAAGCCTCACGGAATCTTCCTCCCGGATCTGTCCTTTTGATTTCGTCTGCTTTAGGTTAACAACCAAGTAATCATTCCCGGGATTCTTCTCTGCCGTATTGACATTATCAGTGGCGCAATGGATGATATTCTGGGCACCTTGACGAGCTGAACGAAGGTACCACCAGGCAATTGGGGAGAAGAGGACGTAGTGATACCACTTTGGGTTGTAGTCCCTGAAGAAGTCTGTGTGACACAGCCCTGGACACAGCACGTGGGCATCGTAGCCCTTCCTGTAGAGCTCCTTGGCGAAGTAGAAGTTTGCCAGCTTGGATGAATTGTAGTGCCGATTTGTTCGCTCTCGCGGCGTTGGTGGCACCCACTTGCCCAAATTCTCAAAGTCAATCGACGCCTTTTCGTGCATCTTTGACGACACCACAACAACACGCGATTTATTCTGCTTAATCACATCGCTGAGGAGGCTCGTCAGGAGAAAGTGTCCCAAATGATTGACCCCAAAATGCAGCTCAAAATTCTCCTTCGTGTAGTGCTCTGTCTTCACGGCGAGTCCCGCATTGTTGATGAGGCAGTCAAAGTGCGGATATTCAGCTTTGAGCTTTGCTGCGAAAGCCTTAATGGAGTCAAAGGATGCCAAATCCAGCTCCATGGGGATCTGAGAAGGAGGTGATGTGGTGAATGTATCGTAATTTGGCTGTTTATTGCCACGACTAACCATTTGCCCATTCTCCGTCTCCTTGCGGATGCTATCAATGGCCTCCTGGGCTTTTTGCATGTTCCTACAGGCAAAGATGACGGTGGCATGTCGCTGAACAAGGGCCCTCGCTGTCTCATAGCCCAACCCGGTATTTGCTCCAGTTATCACAAAGATACGATCCTTCAAGCTCGATGCATTCCTCACCCAGCCAAAGTGACGCTCACGGAGTTTCCGCACCACATACAAAGCAGCTCCAACTCCCACCGGAATAAGGATGTAGTACAAGGACATGACTGATGAGAAATCTTTTTTCTGTTCAGGTGAATGAGATTTCATTATATGAAAGAAAACGCATTAAAACTAGCGGTCACGCCTTAAGGTTTGAAATATCTGAAATATCTCTCATTTATTTCATTGATTTCTCACCATTTCTCACTTACCTGGCTGTTTTTACCTGAAATCTTTGTCAATTGTGTGGACTTTTAAACTTTAATTGCCATTTAAAGGGACAAAGCAAAACAAAAACAGCTGATTAATGTTTATGTTTTTTCTCATCGGAAGGACGATGGAGCACCGAGGAGTGCACGAGGATACCCGAAGTTAACCGAATAAGTTACGAAGAGATACGAATTTGAGGCAAATTTTTGAACCTTTGTGTGGATTTATTGGAAAAGCAGAAGGAACCGGAAAAGCCAGAACAAAGTAAATCAATTTCCTCAATTTCTTGAAACTTTCCCTGAAAGATTGAATTCCCAATTTTTCTCATTTCAAACGGCCTAACTTTTGCTTCTCGAATCGTCTCGAATAATCGATTGTTCTGCAGAGAAATTGCAGAAAATCGGCATTTTCTGCTTTGACAGTTTCGTGTTTTTTTTTTTTTTTGTATCAAAAAGTAAAAATCCCCAAATTTGCGAATTTTTCCACAATCTCACGCGATTAGCTGTGTGTGTAGCCGCGTGAATTAAGTGATTTTCCGCATTGCAAATTTTTCAACGGAGAGGAGTGGCTGTGAACGCTGAGAGGACTGACAGAGAGTGAGGAGGAATCGTGGAAAACGGAGGGAGTTTGTGGATGCAGCAAAGTACCTCCGTCGCAATGTCGCATCCGGTGACTTCGGACACCGTCAATGGTACCGTCAATTCCAATGGAGCCCCCACAAAAGCTCCCACCCCGGAACAGAGCAATCATCAACCCAATGTGCGACACATTCCGATCTTCGTTGAAGGTCGCGATGAACCAGTGATCAACAGAAATCTTGACACCTCGCAAACGGGTGACTTTTCACGCTCCGGCAGCGACAAAGGGTCACCTGGGACGGCATTTGGTGACACTGGGAGTCTCTTTAATCGCGTCAAGAACTTCCCCGTGCGCTCGAACATTGAGAATGAATTTTTCCAGAAAGCTGGCACGCGGAATGCCTCACCGGGACGAACTATTCCCGTCAAAGTCACCCAACAAGCGCCAAAGTCCCCAAATACGCCCTCACCGCAGCCACAGAAGGCTCCCGCGAGGGCATTCGAAGTGCCTGAGCCTGAGAGACGGTCTCCAGCACCCCAATCAAAGCAGGCAGAGCAACCAAATTCAACTCAAACAACGCAACAGCAGCAACAACCCAAAACTTTCCCAAAAGAGGATCTCATTGGAAAAATTGAAAAGATTCAGAATGATGTGCTGTCGCTGATGGATCAGGTAGAGAAATTCACAGGGACCTCCCGGAAGGATCGACAGTATGTGTACCTCGATGAGATGCTGACGCAGAATCTCCTGAAACTCGACACCATCGACGCAGATGGGCAGGAGAAGATTAAGCAGGCTCGTAGGAATGCCATAAAGTGCATCAATCAATGCATTGCCGTCCTTGAGCAGAAGGCCGACGCTGCGGCAGCTGCCAAGAATTCCGAAGCATCCGCAACATCCCAAAAATCCGAAAGGGCAGCGAATGAAGCGAAATGCGTACCTAGTCAAGAGTAAATGAGGATTAATCTCGCCGAGAACAAAAGGGCCTAGCTCCGGAGGAAACTTCCACCAACACAAAGGTAGTCCTCCATGCAATTTTCAGTATCAATTATTCCATATTTAGAATTTCCCCGAATGCCCTCAAATTAAGCCACAGAGATTCCCCAGAATTTTTTACCATTCTATTCCTATTTAGAGAACTTTTCCTTTACCCCTTGATATTTCACCGTGAAGAGGAACTTAAATTAATTATAAAAACTTACATACTTTCCAATACATTATACTGAAACACTGAGAGAAATATTTTTGCTAAACACAAACGGCTTTATATACGATTTAATACATAAAAAATCAAAAAATAAATAAATAATTCAAACACTCTAAATAGGAAAGAAATAAATGAAATTTAAAACAATTTAGGAAAAAAAAATATTCAAAAATTATAATAATCTTAGAAAACACTTAAAACAATATTATTCTGTAATAAAATCTTGCAAGAGGCTTCTTCTCAATCATACCGACAACTTATCAATTTCTCCACGTTGCAGCTTAACAAACTAATTTATGAATGTTTATTGATTTTTATCCCATAAGTTTATTTTGAATATATATTTTGATTACTTTGATTAAGAAATAGATTGGAATTTAAAAGAATATTCAAATCTGAATTCTTTTAATGAAATTAAGAACAAAACTCATTGAAAAAAAATTGTAGTTGAAAGGAATTAACCCTGGTGTGACTGGTGGGTCATTGAGTTGATTAAGGCATGAGAAAACGAATAAAGAAAAGCAAAGATTACAATTAATTGCTTAAAATGAAGGGGAAGAAGCAGGCGAGCCTTAAGAAAGGATAAGAAATGGGCTTCTGTCTCTCTTGTTTAACTCTCTAGGTTGTTTATTTGGTATTTCATGGAGCTGGGTGGAGCTTATTTCATTTAGCCAATGAAATCGCAGCTAAAACCTCTCAATGAAATAATAATAAAGAAGAAGAACAATTAAGAGACTTCCTGATTGGGTAATGAAATTTATGAGAGGAAGTTTATTGGTTAATTTTCAATCGATTTTACGTTTTCTACTGCTGGAACTTCGGTGCAAAGTTGATGTGAATTGAAAAGCTAATATTCGGACGTTAAGAAATAAAGAACCTTCTAGATTATTTGAGATTCTTTTACAAACACTGAAGAATAAAAAGCAAACCTTTGGCTTTGGCGCAGGGTTTGTGCCATTCTTTAGACTTTAATTCTAGACTTTCAAAACTGATTAAAACCCTAATTTTTTTAAAGTTAATTCTACTTGAAAAAGATCTTTAAAATTTTCCTCATAACAACTTTCTAGGCTAATTCTTCTGACATTTTCAAAGCTATTGATCCTTCATTTGGAACTTTCAATTGTGATCTGCGATATATTTGTTAAGTGTTCTTGTTATATGTTTTTCTAGCCGTATGCCATACGATAATAATAATAATTTGGACCTTCTGCGGTGTAGCTTCAACTCTGCGCCATTTTTTAATATTTTTTTAGACTTTGTTTTCGCTCTATCTCAGCTTCAACCATGGCTGGAATAGTCCGGAAAAAATTAAAAACATAAAAAAAAAACAGTTTTCAGCCATTAAATTATTTATTTTATTCTTTTGAGGACCATTTGAACAATTTGAACGATTCTGTTTTACAAATTTTGCTTCTTCATTGAGATTGTTAACGTTTTCGCAGTTAATTTTCAAGTAATCATATAATTCTGAAAATTGAATGACTACAGTCAGGTATTGGTTAACGTCGCATGGGATATACTCTTTCCACCCATTAAAAATAATGAGTGGAAAGAGTATATCCCATGCGACGTTAATCAATACCTGACTGTACAAAAAAATCTTTAATGGCTCACAGGATTAATCCTTGAAGGATTTATCTAGGGGGGAAGTTTAATTACTTCAAGTTCTTCGAAAGAAAAACAAAAACAAAATTTTGAGGTTAGTAGAAATATCCGATCCTCCAAGGGTTAATGGAAAATAGAAACAAAGAACAAATAATTGTAAAATCGTGCGAATTTTTATCAAGAAAAAAATCTTTTCTGTGTGTAAAGTGACCCAAAATAATTAAGGTCCTTAAAGGGTTAACTCATTTTACGAACAAAACTTCAAGTAATAAATTTGTGGGATAAAAATCATTCGAAATGAACCTGTGTAAGAAAAGAATTGTGTCTTATAATCTAATTTAAAAAAAAAAACAACCACAATGTAGAATTTTAATATTATTTTCTTATTATTATTAAATATTTCTGTTTATACCATTTCTATAAATTTTATTTCTATTGTGTATCTGTGTAAATGTTAACGAAATATAAATTACAGAAAAAAAGAGAGTTCAAAGAAAACGACAAATTCTCACCAATTTCGTGCAAATTGGTTGAGTTTCCAGTGAGAGATTTTCTTTTCCAATTTATGTACAATTTATGTTATTTTTTTTCTCAAGTTCAAATTAGCCATCAGGATTAGATTTCCGCAGAAGAAAATGTTGTAACACGAGTTTCAAGAGTTTAATATTATATTATAATATATTATTCAATTATACACTACCTGTTAAAAGTTTCCTGGGCAAGCAAAAGTGGAGTATTTTTGAATACAAATTTCAAGTGGCTATATCTGCGGCTGTGGATAACCGATTTTTAAAAATCGACCAGTTTTGGAAAGGTACATTTCTCACCTTTCCAAAACTGGTAAATTTTTGAAAATAGGTCAACCTGTTATTTCTTGGCAGCGATTTTGGTAAAGCTAGGTAAAAGCGTTTTTTTCAGCAATTTCACAAATTTTCACTTTGACCTTTTGCATCTAGGCCGCTAGTGCACCGATTTCGACAAACAGACTATCGTTGGAAAGGTAATTTAATTCTTTTTCCAAATCTGGTAAATGCGATTGAAAATCGGTCAGTCTGTTATTTCTTGATAACCATTTTGGTTAACCAAGTAGGTAAAGGCTTTTTTTCAGAAATTTACAAATTTTGATTTTGACCTCTTTTAACTCGGCCGCTAGTGCACCGATTTTGACAAACAGACTATCTTTGGAAAGGTAATTTAATTACCTTTCCAAAACTGGTAAATTTTTGAAAATCGGTCAAGCGATTCGATCGTGGCTGCCATTTTAGTGAACCATAATGAAAAAATACATTTTTGAAGACATCTCAGCCTGTGGTTGACCGATTTGGACAAACTCGGATTCAAATGATAGCTAATCATGCCAAAATCATGCCCTCTAACTTTCGATCTCTGAAGTTTGCCTTGCCTTCAAGAAAACGCCATTTTCGTTTGCCTGGGGAACTTTTTGTGGGTAGGGGAGAGCGGGGTTAATAAAGTCACTTAAGGGTTTGGAAAAGGCTTAAAATATCATATTTCCTAGCTAGATTGAACAAAATGATCTTAGAAAGAGTTGTAGGGCAAGAAATATCCTAAAGAATTGGACTATACATTTCGCTTTATCTGTTTGGGAAATATGATATTTTGAGCTTTTTCTAAACCCTTAAGTGACTTTTTTAACCCCGCTCTCCCCTAGTGTATTTATAGATATTTTACTAAATTATTGTACATTGATGATGAAAGAGAAATAAAAAGTGATGAAGTATACTATAGGAATGCTACAAAAATAAATAAAAATAAAGAAGAGTCACACACTTTAGCTGCGTTCACATATTATTTCCACGGCATTGGGTTCCATGAGAATGGGTTCCAAGCATCGATGCACAGCCGATCCCAGAATTTCATCCAGCAAGAAATGAACGAGATTTTCATCCGAAACAAACTTCCAGAGATTCATCTGAAGGTAGTGAGCATCAACTTGAATTTGCTGCAATCCGAATTTGCTGAAAGTCCGCAGCCGGACGCACTCAAGGAGCGTCTTGAGGCTGATCTTGATGATCCCCGTGACAATGGAGACTTTGGAGAATTCCACAGAGCTGAAGATTTCAATGCGTTCCGTGAAGAGACGATGAATGTTGGAGGCGAAGCTACTTTCAAGCTGTGACGGTGTGTACGTGGACCAATTGGAGCGGAAAGGTTGCTTCGTGGCTGACAAGCTGAAGTGGGTTTTGCGGCTGGAATCACTGGAGGCGGCTGTTCGTGTCCCAGCATCGTATAGCCCACTGAGAACGCCCTCAATTGCATTTAGCTCCTCCACGACGCGCTTCATGACGGCCCGCACGGAACGGGGTTCGAGGCAATTCAGCCAATCTCTCGTCTCAACGCTCTTCCGGAGCATTTGGGAGATGTTTAGGCCCTGCACACGGACATATGTGTCCAGGAGAGCTTGTGCAGCATCACGCATTTCAGCACAAAGCTCACTTTCGTGCGTCAGGGTGGCGCTGTTCTCTGATTCAATCTCATACAGATCATCCACGAGAGACATGAGGGAATGAATGCCCACTTGATCCATTTCCAGGCATGTCTTGGAGAGGATTAGCAAGAGATTGGGCGGTGAGGAGGAGTTTATGCTGCAGAAGGACATCATGACTTCGATAATGTGATGAATGAAGGCAACCAGGAGATTCTCCCGGATCCCATCGACACAGAGGGAACCTTTGTAGTTATTCTTGAGATTGAATGACCATTCCGGCTGCAGGAAAACCAGCAAATCCTGCAGGACTCCCTTGACTTTCTCTACAGTTGAAAAGTAGAGATTGGAGATGAGTTCACTGAAGCTTGGGGCTGATGCGTCACTCCGTGTGGTCACGAGGGAGAGCCTAACGGAACTCATGCGATCCCCAAAGTGTTCCTTGAGTGTGCGGAAGTGGGATTTGCACAGCTGATGGGCAGCATTGATGACAATGTCCAAGCCTGTTTTTGTCATATCAACTGCGCGGCAGAGATTCCCCATGGCCAGGAGACGACGATGTAGACGATCAAGGGCACGCAGCATAACCTGGGAGTCTCCACGACCCATCTCAGCTTCCACGCGATCCTGCACGAGGGCCATGTACTTGTCCATGTTGCGTTGCACGAAGACATTGAGATCCTCCGTGGCAGTCTCGGTGAAATCATCACGTTCCTGATCCATCATGCGCACCAGGAACATATCCTTGTACGAACTGACGACAAGATTGAGATCCCTGAGGAAGCCATCGAGGCCCAAGTCGACAAATTCAATCATATCGCGATCCGTTTGATCCTGCAGCATGACAATTTGCTCGTGGAGTCGCTGGTTGGCACTCTGAAGCATCTCCTTGGCCAGATCACTGGGTTTCTCGCCCAGTTGCAGCAGTAGTTCCCCCGTGCGCGTTAAACTCTGTGCACTCTGCCCGGCAGCTTGGAAATCCCTCTTGAGGCGCTCCTTCATCTCCCCCACGATTGCCAGGCAATCCTCCTGGATACCCTGAAAGGATGGCTGACTTCCATACTGCTCCAGCACCTTCTGCGCATGGGCGTAATCCTGAACGGCTTGCGCATAGTTCTCCTCCTCAATCAGCGTTTTCATCTTTGCCGGAAGTGTGGAGAGGAATTGAAGTCTCTTCAGCAGAGAATGCTTCCCGGACAACTTACTCAATTGCTGACGCGTATCCTGCAGTGTCCCTGTTATCTGTTCACTGAACACAGTAATTGAATTCATATTTGATGCCAGGAGATTCATTTCTGTTTCCATTTTCTTAAAATCCGTCTTCATCTTCCGGATTGTATCCGTGGCAGAGATGAATTTGTTGTAGTTCTCATAGACAAGGGTCTGCATATCACTGTGAAGTGTCTGAGTTTCCTTCACAATGTTTGCTTCCGTGTCCATGATTTTCTTCAATGAGGATTCCTGGAAAATGCGGAGAAAATTCAATTTAGAACATTTAAAAATTTCTCTGGAAGTTCCTTAACCTCAAAATTGGGGGAAAATGGAACAAACCTTGAGAAGTTTCTCGAGATATCGATCGGAATCAAAAGTGGGGCCATCCATGTTGAGGACATCATTCCCGGAGTCACTCATGGTTTAGGGAAAAACGGGAAAATCTCAGGGGAAGTTCCTTTGCACAGAACCCAGACAGATGTTGAGATAATAAACACAAATCAGCTGATTTTGACAGTTGCATGGAAAATCCTCCTGTTTACATCACGCTTTCATCTTTTTTTGTGGATTTCCTGGACTTTTCACGCAATTCCCGACATGGTTGTCGGTGCATTTCCTGCAGCAAAGTTAGGGGTTCTGCTGCTTAAGCAGATCAGCAAACCCATTGCGAATTACATGAAGAATCAAGCAAAGAAAAGCCCCTTCTTCCGACAATACATCTGCATGCCACCAGCTCAGTGTGAGTAAACTTTCCAATATGAAGCTCCTCCTGATCCCTAACCCGGATTTCCTTGTAGTATACAACTGGTGGGAGGTGCAGGCAAAGATGTGGTCAATGAATTTGGGGAAACCGACGACAGTTCAGCCTCTCAGTGAAGCCATGGCTATTGAATTGGGAGCTAATCTCCTTGGGGAGGTGATTATCTTTGCAATAGGAGCTGGAATTCTCATCCTAGAATATGCAAGGTGAGCTCTCCTCGTCTTCTAAGAGAACTTTCCAAACTCTCCAAAGTACTGTGAACAAAATATCTTTCCAGACAAGCTAATAAGGAAACCACGAACCAGGAGAAAGCAACGCAAGAAAAGCTTGAGCTGAATCTTAAGCTCCAGGAACTGCAGCTTCATGCTGAACGGCAAGATGCACAAATAAGGGAAATGATGAGAATCCTTGCGGATGTGGAATCAAGATCGTGGCTCCCAAAGAATCCGCTAAAAAAGTCCGATAGTTCCCCCGTACTGAAAACAATGGAAAATCGAAGAAATATCCGGGATATTGGCTTGGAAAATGTCAATGGGGGCTCTTCTCTAGCACCCCAAGGGCTTGTACATAGAGCCCTTGAAATGGTTGAAAAGGAAATCTTCGCAGGCGATGAAGATGATGAAGAGGAGACTCGAAGATTGGGAAGAATTTCTCAGGCTCTTGTTTATTTGAGATATCAGTGATTTGTTTTTACAATTATCCTTTTCCTAGCTACCATAAAGTGTTGATCATTAAATATGTTATTCATTTCTGCTAGTCCTGTGAGTTAATCAGGAGATTTTTGCAAATTATTCATGATTTTCTAAAGAGATTTGGAAGTGCTGGAAATTACTGGAAAGCAGAAAACTTTCCAGTGGAACTTAACCTCAATTTCAAAAATTTAAAGTTTTGTGAAAATTTCATTTTTATTTATTTTTCTGATAAATTATGCTGCATAAAAGACAAAAAACATAAAATAATCACAAAAGAATCTAATAAAAGAGATTAATTTATAAAAATAGTTTTAATAAAATTGCTTTTAGCAGTTAATATTACAAAAATTTCATGAAATTTAACCTAAATTGATAAGAAACAAAAAGGAAACTTTCAAACCCTAACGAGAGCCACGAAAAGTAAATCAAATTGAAAATTGGCAACATCATCGTTTCACAATTAAACTTTTCTGACCATATTGCAAGTAAGTAGGGAATTTCTTTGCCATTATCAGTGCTAGAGGGATTAGGAATAATCCGAATTTGTAGGAATGATTGATAAGAAGCAGTACATCCTGCCAAATACGCAGCCTGTGGGTGATTTGGAATGTAAACAAGCATTCCAAAACTTGACGCCGGAAGAGAAATTCTACGCTCATTTCTTCAGTCGTGCTTCCTGGAATGGTGGTCTGATTGCATTGATTCAGACAAGCCCTGAAGCCCCGTTGATCTTCTCCCTGCTCCACCGAATCTTCCTGGCGGATACTGTTGCATCCCTCAGGGAAGCTGTACTGAAAATTGGGGTGTCTGAAGAGGATTTCACGGTGAGTTGGCTACTCAAACGACACCTCGTTCTTGTAATAATTTTTTTGTTCATTTCAGGCCTTCCTCGTGTACTCCTGTGGTTTCTTCGGGAATGGAGGGAACTACAAGAGTATGGGAGACACGAAATTCCTCCCAAATATCGACGAGAAGACCTTTGAAGCCATCATTCGGGCATCAAAGGCTTTCCGGGAGGATGAGAAGACAATTGGTGGGCTGTGGGAGGCCACCAAGAAGGGCATCTTCCTCCTCACGGAACGCACAAAAATCCTGGGATTCAAGGATCAAGGGATCACGACGTACTTCTCAGCCAATTGCACCAAAGAGGATGCAGACTTTGTCAATGAATGGCTCAAGGAGAAGCGCATTGATGCCTACATCTGTCGCACATTCAAGATTGAGAGTGAAATGGGGACGCTGTACGACATTAAGTTAGCCTCAATTGAGACGAGTCCCAAGGAGGGCATCACCCTGGCTGAGGAAGACTACAAAGGGTGCAAATTCCGCGTGACACGTGGCGACTACGGGCAGTTGCTGAAGTTGGTGACAAAGAACCTCAGGGAGGCGCAAAAGTACGCCGCAAATGCCAATCAGGAGAAGATGATTGAGCACTACGTGAGGAGTTTCGAAGAGGGAAGCCTGAAGGATCACAAGGATGGCTCTAGGTTCTGGATTCGTGACAAGGGCCCGGTTATTGAGACTTATATTGGCTTCATTGAGACGTACCGTGATCCAGCTGGGCAGCGAGGGGAATTTGAGGGATTCGTGGCCATGGTTAACAAGGAAATGTCCGCGAAGTTTGGTGCCTTAGTGACAAATGCTGAGAACTTCCTGAGCCTCCTGCCGTGGGGGAAGGACTTCGAGAAGGATAACTACCTCAAACCAGACTTTACTTCTCTCGATATTCTCACCTTTGCCGGAAGTGGCGTCCCAGCGGGAATTAATATCCCAAATTGTAAGGTTAAGGATCATTTTTTTTCCTTCAATTTCTTTGCTAATTTTTTTATCCTTTTGCCTCTTTAGATGATGAGATTCGTCAGGATGAGGGTTTCAAGAATGTCTCACTGGGCAATGTCCTCGCCAATACCAATAAAACCGACTCAATCCCTTTCCTCACGGAGGAAGATCAAATCCTCATGAAGAAGTACAAATCTCAAGCTTTTGAGGTTCAAGTGGGGCTTCATGAGCTCCTTGGGCATGGAAGTGGGAAGCTTTTCCGCAAGAATGAAGATGGATCATTCAATTTTGATCAATGCACCATCAAGGATCCCCTAACGGGGGGCCCCATTGAGTCATGGTACGAACCGGGGGAGACTTATGATTCCAAATTCACCACAATGGGATCTTCGTACGAGGAATGCCGTGCTGAAGCTGTTGGGCTCTATTTGAGTCTCAACAAGGAAGTTTTGCGCATCTTTGGGCACGAAGGGGAAGAAGCTGAGGATATCATCTACGTGAATTGGCTCCTTCTCATCTGGGGTGGAGTTGGGCTGGCAATGGAGCTGTACAATCCGTCGAATAAGCAATGGCTCCAGGCGCACTATCAGGTAATCCAGAGCTGTCCAGGATGTTCTGGAAATTCATTTTTAACGATTTCCGGATGTTTTTCAGGCTCGTTTTGTTATCATGAAAGTCCTCCTTGAGGCGGGGAATGGCTTGATCACCATCGAAGAGACTGACAATGGGAAGAATCTTCTGCTGAAGGTGGACAGAAGTAAGATTCCAACAGTCGGCAGGGAAGCTCTTCGGGACTTCTTGACAAAGCTGCAGGTGTACAAGTCCACGGGGGACATTGTTCAGGCACGCAAGATGTACAATCACTACTCGGAAGTCAGTGAGACGGGGCCCTATCCGTGGGCAAAGTGGCGTGACATTGTTCTTCTGCACAAGAAGCCACGAATGATCTACTTGCAGTCAAATACGTTCCTGGCCCCCGATGGGAATGTACAGCTAAAGACGTACGATGCAACATTTGAAGGGTACATCCAGTCGTGGGTGGATAGATTCAACACCACGGAAATTGATGTTATCCTGGAGAATTTGGCGGCTGAGAATAGGCAATATTTTGCAGAATTGCTCTAAATTTTGCCATTTTCTTTTGCACCTTTTTAATGCATTTTATAAATAACAGAGAGAGGTATTATTTTGTTTAGAGAGGATACTTCCTCCTATTATTAAAAAAAATAAACTTGATTGACTTTATTCTGCAAAAATTCTGCTGATTTTCTTTCATTTTCTTGGTCAGGAAAATTCTTTTTGGTTGATCGAGGTTTCTAACCTCAAAAGTTTGACCTTCATTTTCTCTCAAAAGAAAATATTTTTCCAAGTTTTCTTTCGGCGATCTTGTAGTAATGAAGCTCCCATATACACAGATGTAGTATTTATCATGAAATATTAAATAGATTTTAATTCTGTGGCGATTGAAAATAGTCGAATTGGTCAGCAAAACATCCGGGTTAATTGAATTTGGCGCTGTATTGTAGTTCCAAAAGCCACCACCTGCTACTCTTTGGCACTGTTGACATTTCGTAGAATTTCCCGCGCGGTTTGTGGTGCTAATTTGTTGCTCCGTGATTTTCCAAGATTTTCCCAGTGAATTTTCCCCCGGAACATTGCAATGATCTCCGTGGAGGCTCTTTCCCGGGAGTTTGATGAGTTGGGAATTGAGCCAAACACCGAAGTTCTGGCCAAATGTAAGTGTTTTCACGAGGAAGCGTTCCTCCGCAGTTTGAGGTTATGTTATTTGTATTGATGAAAATCTTCCCGGCAGGTATAGAAATTTGCGAAAATCACAGCATTGAGGATGCCGTGGAGTTTGTTGAGATGTGGATGGCATTTAGTATATCCTGCCTTGGTGGAGCAGAACCCACAGTGATCAATTTGGGGGATTTTGAACGGAAGGAGATCATTGGCAAACGGGTACTGCAACGGGATGCACCATTGCGTCCAAAAGGAGACTCTGCCGGACGTCCCAGTGGGGATATGCTGAAGATCTACAGTGGAGGAACAGCAGAGGAGCAGCCTAGGGAGAAAATTCTTGACGTTTATTCCTGCTACAGCCCAAAGGTGAGTTCATGAAAGTTTTTTTTTCAATAGAAGTTTTACCTGCGTGTGTGTGTGGGGATTCTTTGTTGGTTTCTTCATCCACCTGGCAAGGTGTTGCATAGAAGAGAGTTTCTTTGTGTGGAAGAGATCACCAATACTCACAAGAATCCCCCTCCTTTCAAGATGAAGACAAAAAAAATTGTTGAGGGTCAAGGGAAATGCAAAAATTCCGAACGTGTACACCACAATCTTGGCGTCTTTCTGTGGGAGTTTGCTTCAGGATTATTTTGAAGATCTTTAGGGATTTTTTGGGGGGTTTTATTGAGGCCTTGTTGAGCGTCTTTAAGAGCTGAAGTGAGAAGTTGTTTTGATGCAACAAAAAGAAATTAAAAAGACAATCCTTTGATCCTCTGGGAGGATCCTTAATTAATCAAAGAAATTCATAAGAAAATTCAAGTAATTGATAAGATTTCATCAAAAATTCTCCACAAAAATAATTAAATAAATTCTCCATTCAAAATTTCAATTATAACCGACGCTGAAGCTATAATGAAAAAGCCGCACTTTTCAGCTGACTCTAAAAATGAAAGCAAATGAACTTGCGTGCTTAGCAGTTAGTGTGCGAAATTTATTGCTCAATGCAAAAAATGTCTCTCACATTATATTTCCTCCTTATCACCAACTCAAACGTACATCATTCTACGGTGCTCTGCCCCTTGTGTGCGACATAAAGAACCTCTCTCGCGCGATCGTCTCGAGCGTGCGCCTATTCGGGGGATTTTGTGAACCGGCTGTAAAGGTAACCCCTCTAACAAAAAAAAATAAACCTCCATCTCCGGAACCCACAGAACAAAGTGAAACGGCAAGAAAACATTCAAAAATCCACCATCTCCCTCTTGCAAATGCCTCAGAAGAAGAAGAGAAAAAAAAGAATTGTACAAGGAAATCTTGGTGTTTGACGGAGAAGCAGTAAAAGTAACCAAGTTGTGGAAGAGAAGAGAAGAGAAGAAAAAAAAAGAGACGAATCATCTCAGCGGCGGCATTGTTCTCAGAAATTTGCTTCACATTCATTCTCTCCACCACACATACAATTGCCATGGGATTCCATAATTTCCTGGAAATGATTCTCCGCATCAATCTCACGATTGGGGTTTAATTGAGGGGTTGCACGTACGTTGTTTGAGGTGAATTTCTCTCCTATGAGACACACACAATTCTCCTCATGTGAGATGCTCTTCCGACGTGATCTCGACCAAATGAGCGTGAGGTGCTGGAGCAGACACAAAAAAAAGAGAATCGGCTTCAATCTGTCGGATACCCTCTCGAAATTCGTGTCTCTCGCCAGCGTGCAAGTGTGCGTGGGGCTCTAAGATCAAGGGTGAGCAACTCCCAAGATCTGTACGTGCTTCATTTTCTTCATTTTCCATCAAATTCTCATAAAAGATCGTTGAATTCCATCGGTTTTGGTAACTGTTGTTAGTTGTTTTGATAATTAGGAGTTATTTGTGGGAGAGAAGGGGAGATTTCTGGTTTTTATGAGAGCTTTCGAGGCCCCTTGATGTCTTCTTCAGGTACCCAAATGTTTTGGATTAGGAAATCTTTCTAGGATAGTTAGTTTTCTTTAAGTTAATTCGTTTATGCTAAAAAAATTTAAATGATTTTCTCCAAAATTTCTTTTCAATGTTGATTCCTATTGCTAAAGAAAAATCTGCGTTAGACCTTCCCTAATTGTTTTGTAAGTTCGTAACATGAAATTAAAGAACGAATTTAGGAACATATAAATAAATTCTTGAAAGTCAATAACAAGTAAATCAAGTCTTTGGGGAACCTAAAGATTTAAAGTTATTGCTTTTATTTTAAGGAAAATCGAAGAGATTTGGTTATAAGAAGAGTTTTTAGAACATCCCTGATTAAATATTATTTTTTTCTTAACTATTGTTGAATGTTTGAAGAATTTTTTTTAATAGGAACAAAGACACAGCCTTTATGCTTTCCAGCAACGTTTCGACAAATTTATCATCATCAAGCATGTTTTATGAAAAATTATAGGTGATGACAATAAAGTCAAAACGTCGCTGGAAAGCACAAAACCTGCGTCATTCCCCCTAAATGCGATTCATATTTAAAAAAAAAAAAATCATTTCTGAGTAAAGTTTGATAAAGATTTAAAAATATTTCTTTATACATAATTGATTTATTTAGTCAATTTGAAATATAAACTTAAAAATCTTTTTTAACACTTGGAGGACTCGAATTTCTAACCTCAAACTTTGAGCTTAATTTTCTATTATAAAGAAAACGTTTTTCCGGATTTTCTTTTGACAAACTTGTTGTATTTGAATCCGCCTACACATAGATGTAGAAATTATCAAGATAAGGTGGATAGATTTTAATCTATGGCGGTTTAAAAAAGTCGAATTGGCAGTGATTACCAGTAAAGTCCTCCAAGTGTTAAAAAATCTATTAAATGCTAGAATTAATCTCAAGATGTTCTGCTTGTGAAGTTTGATCTTCAGTTATTCTGCAATTTTTTTTCCTAACGTTCTGATAATTTAATCAATTTTAAAAAGCTCTTAAATTGAATTCCGATACTTAAACAAAAATAAAGTAAATTAAATCTAGAAAACAGATTAGAAATTCAAGAAAGAAAATTTTTAATTCCTCTTGTTCCTTGAAAATCGTTTTCTTTTTAATTTAATTGTTTCAAACCAATAACGATCAGATAAGATCTAGATTTTGGACTTAGGTCCTCAAGAATTCTAGAACGTTTTTGGAAATGAAAAACAATAAGAATATATCAATCATTTATCCTTGAAATTTGCTCTTTAACTAAGGATAAAGCCTCCTTCTTGGCTCTAAGAGCAAAAAATGCACAAAGTCCAAGCTATGCTTAAGCAGCGGTACAATCTTCCTGTAGTTGATCACCCTTGCGCGGGGGCATGTGAAGCCACAGCGAAAACTGAAACTTCCAACAAAATCTCAAGGACAAACAGTTTAAAAAGTTTTTCAATGTGATTGGACGCAAAAGATCGCCAATAGAGGTTTCCAGCAGTCGCCGTGTGATCGCGTTTGAGTGATGCGTTCGGAAGATCTCCCTCAATTATTATTTTTCATCTCTCAACAAAAATCTCTTGGCGCGCGCGTCTCTCCACTCCGCGCGGAAAGCCGGATCAGTGGTGGAAGTTTTTATTTTGTGTGTGAGAAGCTGTCTGGAGGCATTTTTTGTTGTTTCGTATTAATACTTAACGTGATTTCTGCGTAAATATAAAATTATTTTTAATACATAGAAGCTGGTATGGAAAATAAATTTATAATTGATAAGCGTTCCCAATCGAATGGAGAAGGAGAAAATAAAGCCGGACGCGCATGTGCAATGCTAACTGAAGGGGGCACTGAGCCCACACGGGGGGAAAGATCAGGGGAAGAGTGTGGTGCTGCCAGTAAAAAGTGCCATTTGCCTGATTACTGTCGAGAAAATTTTTGTTGACGACGCGAATGGCAGCGTCGGGAGTTTGGACTCTGTTTCTTTTTTTTTTTATTGCTGCCTTGCCTTCTTCTTGTGTGTGCTGGTTGCCCTGTCCAGTGTGCGCCTTTTTGCCTGCCTGGAGTTGGTGGAGATGTTTGTGAGGAGACATGAGAGACAAGTTCATTTTTGCCACTTTTAATAATTTGACACTTGTTGACGCTATGTGGCTGTCCTGTTCTGACCAGCGTGCCTCCTCAGCAGCAGCACAGCAAGCTCATGGGATGGGAAGCTAAAGGCATACAGGGGAATGATGAAGCGTCTCTGTCGCACCAACTATCCCACAGAGTGCGAGTACGACGAAACTTAAGCTGCGGGCCCAGTATCGTTGTGTTTGAGCCCTCAGCCGAAGTAACACAGAGAGAGACGATCGGGGTCTTTTTTCGCTTCTCCATCAGTGTGATTTGTTTGGGTGAAGAGTTCGGTGTGCTGTGGAGGATGGTTTCTTCCGTGAAAAAGTTTCTGAAAAAGAGTGGCGGGAAAATGGGGTATTTTACAACATCTTCATGAGAAAGAAAAAAATCTCTTTGGTGAAGCAGGTAGAAGAGATCAGTGACGACCCATCGATCCTTCGCATCGTCCCCTGGTGAGGTGAACAAAAATGAAAAAGAATGAATTATGAAGAACATTTTGTGACTCAACAAATTCTGGGATCTGACCTCCCTTCCCCATCTCCAAAAGCAACTCACAAATTCTCATTTTGTCCATTTCTCGGCTTCAGCAGTTTGCGGTGTTTATTTGCAACTGTGGTGGTGTATTTGCGGATCTTTTTCGTGGATTTTTTTGTCTCGGATGGTAAAACCGTGAAATTTCCTCTTAAATAGGCTTGTTCGAATTTTCTATCACAAAATTTTTCTCGTGTTTTAAAAATCTGCTTAATGATGAAAAAGTATTCTCTCAAAAAAAAAAAAAAATCTCATGATCGACAAAAAGGCAAGCAAGCCATCGAGCTTTTATGTACAACTTATAAAATGATGAAGATTGGTGGGAGATTGGAGAAGAATACCTTCCTTGTTTTCAAGAGAAAAACCCCAACAGAGAAAATACAGAAAAGCATGTGTAAAAGGGGACTGGAAGACAAAATAGAGGTTAAAGTACTCACTCGGGTATAGTGGAGAGAGAATATAAGAATAATACAGTGAGGTCCCGCATGATGATCATTTAAATGCAATTTAAGGGGGAAATTGTATCATTTTTCTACTATTTAAAACTCGAGGGAATCTTTGTGAGGATAAAGAAACTTTTTATTGGCAATTTTCAAATAATTTCCTTTAATGCTGATGAATCTTATTTAAAGGACAATTTAAGGTTTTTCCTTAAAGATTCTTTCTGTATAAAATTTTTTTTGGTTCTTTAATTTCTTGTTTATTTCATTTCCCTACAAAATTTCTTGTTTAGAAATTTCATTTAAAAGATGTAATGAAAAGTTTAAAATAAATTTAATTTTTTAAAAGATAATTATGACTTGGCTTGAATTATAAATGCCACAAGTGATAAAACTAGGTTTTTCGTTTATCCAATTAGAAAACTAAAAAGGTCTAGAACGGTTTACAGTTCTATACCTTTTTCTAAGATCTAATTTTTAATCTGGGGTGTTCTGTCTTGATTGTGTACTTAGAATTTCGATCTTAAACTGGTCCACTTTATTATGAACTTAATTTTGTGATTTCCAGATAAAAAACCAGATGAGTTTAGGATTACGATTTAAAAATTGATCAGAATTATGAAATTAATTTCAATTCTGAGGCCTGAGCTTAAACCTGAAGGATTTAACTTTGACAAAAAAAAACTAAAAGCCTAGATTTTATTCTTCTAGATCTTCAAGATCTTGAATTCTATTTTTGTCTAATTGCTTATAAATTTAAAAATATAAAAAAAAAACTTTAGGATTTCTTTCGGGAATAACATTGTTTTGAGAATTTCGATTTATCTTAACGATTTAACAATCCGGGATCAGGATCTAACTTTGACAGAAATCTAAATTTACATTTTGCCCTTTTTGTGATTTTATATCTAAAGATTAAAAAGAATATTTTAAGAACAAGTTCAAGATCAAGATCAGTTTTAGGATTTTTTTTTTGATTTAAGTTCCTAAAACGTTTTGCCATAATCTAACTCTGACTTATGTTTTAAGGTTTAAAATCTAGAATTTAGATTTTAGCTTTGAAATTTTGATAAAGCGAACCTTTGTTGTTTTAGTTAATGCGAGCCCTCACTGTATGAAAAAAAAAAGTTAACGCGTTTTACGGTTGCTTGACAGGGAAAAATAATAAAAGGAGAAGAATTGTGGAAATCTGGGAATTTTGTACTTGTATTTGGATGATGAAGATGAAAAAAAAAGTCATATAAATTCAAGTGAGACGCGGTGAAGCGATTAATGCTAAAACGAGAAGCTCTTTTGTTTCCAAAGGAAGGTAAAGAAGAAAAAGAAGTGGTTGGTGTGTAGTGAAGATCATGGCAAAAAAAATGTACAGAATATACATAAATGTATGTACATAATACAATAAGAAGAAATACTATAAAGTTTAGAAGAGAGATGTGAGAGAATGCCCTTTTCTCTTCCAAACTCTCAAAAGAGCTATGTTGTGAGAGATACAACACAACAAAACATTAGCCACAAGATTGCTATAGAAGAGTGTGGCTTTGGCTTTTGGTGAAAGTGAATTGAATTTTATACACATACGGGGTTTTTTTATTTAGTTTTTTTTACTCTTTTGCGCATAATTTTTCCCCTTTTGCAAGATGCAAGTCTCGTGCATAAAGTGTGTTGCGCACAGTGCGTGGAAAAACAATGAGGATGGCAGTAGAAAAGCCAAAGGGAAGAGATGATGAAACTTGTTTTGATTTCCTGTGAGAATTGGAAATAACCATCACATCTGAAAGGCAAATCTCATGGCTCTGATGCAGTTATGCTGAATGGAGAGTCTTAGTGTTGCAAAGGGAAATCATTTGAGGAAATCTTTTCTTTTTTTTTGTGAGTTAAAGGAGTCGAAGGATCATTGATCATTCAATCCTCGATCACGAGATTTGATTCACGATCACATGAGGGAGAACAGTTGAGGGGAAGGGGGATTGTTTTGAAGGGAAAAAAAGGTGATCTTTGTACCTTTTTCTTACTTTACTTTATTTTGCCTTTAAATTGAACCATCCAGTACACGGGAAAAGAGAGAAAGATGGAGGAAGAAGAAAATATCTCGCTTATACACAAAACCAATCGGATTTGGTTGAATGAACTCGCGATTGAGGATGCTGTGTGTTGCTGGATGTTGCTGGTTGATGGTTACATACACCATCTATACTTACACCACACACCCAACTGTTGTGTATGAATTGGAAAAGAACGAGAGACGAAATATAGAAAATTACAGCATCAATGTATATATGCTCACAAACAATGAACACGATCATGATGATTTTTCTCCCTTCTCCAACAAACTAATACTCCTCTATGTCTTTTTTATACCTTTACCCGTTTTTATACACAAACTCTCTGGGCGGTGTAATTAATTATCTGTGAGGCTGTTTTTTTTCTATCTCTCTTTCTTCCTCCACCACACTCTGTGTAAGAACCTCTGGGTCACAAAAGATCGAGAGGTATAGGATGTTGTTAGTATTTGAAGATCACGTACAACGTAACCAAGAATGTTTTTTTTATCTTGTAATGTACCATAACCAGCGTCTAGAATGAAGATCATTGCCAAACAAATAAGAAAAGTTTCGGAATAGAGGAACAGAGAGCACCTGGATGAATGTACAAAGGCATGTTTGATAGAACTATTCACTGTTTAAATGGGAGTCTGATTCAATTCTCGCAGAGTTTTGGGATGAAAAAGCAATAATGACCTTTTTTTTGCAATTAAAACGTCTAATCACATTGTTTATTTAAAGTCTAGAGAATGAAATGGCAGCACAAAGCTTTTTATAGGTAAAGTCTTTAATGGAAAAACGTAATTCTGTGGGAGTAAAAAAAAGTTTAGAGCAAGGATCGATCCCGGGATGTTTTACTTGTAAAGTTGTAGCTTTACACGTTGTACCAATTGACTAATGAAAAAGAAAAAGTAACTATTCAATTAATTAGTACATTTTTAAGTAATTTAAAAGTGATTTAGTGAAATTATCAATTTGTGAAAAAAAGAGCTTCAAAGAATCTTTTAAAATTGAGTTAGAGATGAGTGATCGATTCTAGGGGATGAAGGAATGATTTTCGGTGTAAAAAATTGTTAAAAATTTTTCAATAAAAATTCAATGTTTGGACTCGTTTTGAATGCTTAAAAATAGGGATTTTCAAGCGTTGTAAAAAAATATCTAACGTTAGTAAAAAAGATTGACAAATATTAGGAAAAGACGTTCAACGTTAGATAAAAAAAAACATTCAAAATTAGAAAAAAAAAGTTCATAATTATTCGACAAAAGTTAAAAAATTCAGAAGAAAAAAGTCCGAAAGGTCAATGAACTTCAAATTAAAAAAAAAAGTTCATAATGAAGAACAAACTTTAAAAAATTAACATTTAACATTAGAAAATTTTCTTTTTTAATCAATTTTAAGTTTTCTTTGAATAAAGAAAAATCTTGGAATCATTTTCGTAGAATAGATATCTGACTACGCAAAAGTTAGAAAGGGAACTTCAAACGTTAGAAAAAAATTATAATGAAAGTTAAACGTCAAAAAATTAATATTTAACATTACAAAAATTTCTTTTTAATCAATTTTCAGTTTTCTTTAAATGAAAAAATTGTCTTTTATTTTTCTTTTTTTCTTCAACGTTTTAAGGTATTTTTCAATTAAAATTAATTAAACCACTAATTTTAAAAATTAATAAATTTAATTTCAAAATTTAAGGCTTTGGAAGGACTGGTCTGAATCAATTAAAATTTTATTATTAATTACAAATTAAACTCTGAATACGAAAATCTATCATTAATTCTTCTTTGAATCCTTCAAGTTTCCATCTCGAACAGCTTATCCCGTTTACCCCTTTTAAATAAAAATAAATAAAATAAAATAATACACGTAATTTAAATGCATTTTAGTGCATAAATATAATAGAAAAATAATACATATTCGTGTGTTTTAGTGATGTGATCTCCCTGTGCTTCAAGAAAAGGTCTCAAGAAGTGAATTTTTGTGATGATGATGATGTGAAAAAAAAAATCGTCGTCTCGAGGAGGGCGGCAAAATCACAATCAATTGACCAGCATCGTGTGTATTTTATACATAATAATGTGCGTGTGTCGTTAATTTAATGTTTTGGATGGTATTATATATAGCACATACATATATGTATGTATAGTGTATACATAGAGTGTGTGCATTGTAAAAGAGCGGGAAAATGCGGGATGATGATTGTCTCTTCTAGTGAGTGGGGTTTAGTGTCACAGTTGCGTGAATTTTGTGACTAGATCCACACTCATTAACAGCGACAGTTTCAGCTTAAAAAAAATTTCCACATTCATCCAATTTTTCCCGCAGAATATGTTTGTTTTTCCTTTTTTTAAATAAATTTTTCAGAAAGTGTCTGAAGAAGAAAGGAAGTCCATCCTAGCTTTGTGAGTACAGAGAAAGAATAAAGAGCGGACACAGAGAACTTTATGTTGTCGCCGAGCATGGATCTGGTGCGCGGTTTTATAGGCTCGTGACTAGATTACATGCTCGTCTACGAAGTAAAGTCAGCGCAAAATACAACCATGGGAATATTATTGTTTACGTCTCTTTTTCCCATTTCTCTCTGTTTTCGTCTGCGCGCGCGCCCCCTCCGCTCTTGGGCCTCTTTGCGCGAAGAGTTTGGCGGTGATCTCGTGTGGCGTTTTTTTTCTTTTCTTCTTCATCTCGCGCTGCAGCAAGATGTGCAAAGTAACAAAGAAATTGAACCAGAAACACACAACTTTGGACCAGTTCAATTGCACATGCACGGAACAACGAGAAAGACTATCAATTATGGGAGTACCACACTACAAACAACATGAAATTCCCCGCAAGACCTTCATCCTCCTTTTGTATTTCAACGCGAACAAAGTGCAAGAAAAGAGGATCAAAACCCCATACAAATGGAGCTTTTACAGATTTTTTTGTTGTGAAGAAAATTTCAGTTAATTTATCTTTTGAATAAATTTAAAAAAAAAGATTCCTTTTTGTTTAATGCAAAATTGGTCAAATTAATTTGTTTTTTGGATCATTATATTTATTGTTTTCAGGGTAGTACTGTAAAATGGGGTGAAAACTTTTCAGTGGGATGCATTGTAAGAAGAATTATCGCTTGAAAAATTATTTAATTTTGATCATTTTTAATTTCAAAGTTCAACCTTCAAAATCAGATCAAACATTCTGGTTTTTTTGGCTTCTTTTTATTATTTTCAGGGACATAAATCAACTCTTTTGCTTATTCCCTTTCACTATATTTGACGATTAATACTTTTTCGCGCTTTGAAAAAATAGGGGAGACAGTGGAAAGTTAGGGGGATTTTTTATTTAAAAAATATTAAAGCAAATAAAAATGTTTTTAATTTCGACATGCCTTAAAAAAGAATCTTATATTAAATACTGAAGCATTTTTTAATGTTCAGAAAGGACATTTTTATGCATTGATTTATTTTCTAAAGAGTTCTTGTGGAATAGAAGACGTCATTGTCCAATATGTCCCATTGGAAAACAACTAAAGACTTTAATTTTTTTGTTCTCAAATCCACTCTTATTAAATTTAAAACTTTAAAGCTCTATTAATTAAGGCTCTTCAGGAAATCTTATATTCTTTATCGGGGAAAATTATTGAATTTTATACATCAATTTTATAGCACAAAGTGTGTCTCGGCTATGAGGTTTAAAAGACTTCTGTTTTTAGATAAATAATTAAAAAAAAAATAGAAAGTATTTCTGAAAGAATGATTAAAAATGTTCGATAGATTTTTATTTTTATACCTCATAGTCAAGACACATTTTTTGCCATAAAAGGAAAGTTTAAGAGTTCTCTTTTGAAATTATATTGATTTCCCATTCTAGTTAAATTATTTTGGAATTTTTCTAGAAAATTTAAAGAACTTGATGATGAAAATCTCTTCTAAAGGTTCAAGAATAAAATAAAGAAAATATATTTTTATGGTGTGTGTCTCAACTACTATAAAATATTGAATTATGTTTTAAATCTTTTTTTTTGCGAATCAAATCTTTGCATTCAAAATTACATCTACAGCAGACTTACCATAACCAATAACAATAGAGAAAATGTCATAAAACCCCTTGTGTTTGCCCCACACTCCCCTACAAAATATTCTATTATTTCTCATTGATTTTAACGACTTGTGAATTTCACTCGAATGCAGACGACTCGCAATGAGAGAAGGAGAATCAATGCTGCTGCTGCTGCAAGAAGATCTCCAAAAGAATAGGGAATAAAATGAAAGAGAAGTGAAAGAAAATAGTCGATAGAATCCATTTTAATTGTCTATAAATGCAACGTGAAGATGAGAAAGACGCGAAGGTATCCATCATGAGTAATTGTAAAATAATTGACTACACGAGAGATTCTTTGTTTGGGAAGAAGAGGGATTTTTTTTAGAAAGTCCCCACAGAGAGAGAGAGGTCATAATGTTGGGGGGAGAACATTAAATTCGAGCAATATAAACTTTGATGATCTCTCTGCGTGGTGGTTTGATGAAGAAGTAAAGGAGAAAAAAGAAGAAGGAATAACAATGTGGATGCTTTTTCATGTAGGTAATGTACTTTCTTTCAGCCTCATCAGGCGGAAGCAAAAACACGCCCCGGAGGAGTTGAAGGCATTTTCAGTCCAGCCAGCTACTCACCTCTGTAAGTTTTCTGTTTGATTATTGATCGGTTTGAGGGTTTGGGAGGCTCTATTGTGGGGTTGGTTGTTGGTTGTTTCAGGACGACACCGAAGGATAAGACGGGTGATGAGAAATCCGGCAAAATTGTCTATACTTTTGGTTCTGGGCAACTCCTTCAGTCACTCGTGTGGGAATCTTCGAAGAATGGTCAGGAGATTCCCATTGTGCAGCTTCCACTTAACATCCACAATGAAATTCTTGGCATGGAGGAGCGCTACATGTATGAAAGTATATCGGAGAAGAGTTGGTTAGCTGGGAGGCATTTTGACGATATAGCTTCCGGGATATGCAGTCGTGCCTTCACAGAGGATGTGGATGAAAATAATGGTGAAGAACTCTCGGAAGTTGATGAGCACAGTCAAGATGTGATTCGCTGTGTGGGACGAGTGTGTCCGGAAAAGGATTCCGTTCGTCTCTCTGGCACTTCCACCATCCTCATTGGCAGCTCCAAAGATGAGATCCACAGTGTAGACCTTGATTTCAGTCGTATCCAATCAGTGGCTCTCTTCCCGGGGCAAATTGTCCTGGCCAAGGGGATGAATCCCTCAGGGGGCACCCTGTTCCTCCGACAAGTCTTTGCGGAACGCTACTGGGACCCTCCATGTGTGCCAAAGCAACTCACGCAGCCACTGAGACTCCTCATTGCCTCCGGACCGTTTGCGGAGAATAATGATTTGATCTGTGAACCCCTTCAGGATCTTATGGCGCAGTGCAAACAGCTCAAACCCGATGTCTTGATCCTCATTGGGCCATTTGTCGATGTGAATAATTCCTGCATTGCTGATGGTTTACTCGCAGAGTCATTTGATTCATTCTTCCAGAAACTCATCCAAGGGGTTGTCTCCTCAGTTGGGTAAGGAAATTTCATGAATTTTGCAAATTTTCTGTGAGTTTTTTCGTTTTTTTTGTGTCTTCTTTTGCTTTAATAGAATTTTATTTTTTAAAGTTCTAGAAAGTAATTTTAAGAAGTTCTTTAAATTACATATTAATTTTAATAAAGGATTCTTTAATTTTCAAAGGGAAAATATGAATAATTTAAACACTAAAAATTGATTTTTTTTACGATTTTAGAGGATTTTTATTAACAAAGAATAATTTACAAAAAAAATGCTTAATCAGACACTTTAAGGCTTTGATAAGGATAATAGAGTATACACAGAGTCAGATCCCTCCTGAAAGTCCTGAATAATTAATTTAAAAAAATCCTTTTCGGAAACTCTTGAATTTACAACAAATGTATTATAACAAAACCTTTCGGATCATTTTAAATCGAAAAGAATTAAGAAAATTAATCCGGTATCATCCTCAATAGAAAAAAATTAAAAATCAATCCTGAATCTTTCTGAATTAATAAGAATTTAAAAAAATCCGTCCAAGAACCTTCTGTTTCGTTAGGAATAAAAAAGGCTCATTTCAGTAACTTCCTTAATCGATAAAATAAATAAAAAACAACCCAAGATTCGTCCTGAAACGAAAGGGAATACAAAAATTTCCTCTTAGCTTTCTGAATATCCGGAATCATAAGAAAATCTGCCCTAGAACCCTCCAGAATTGATTAGAATAAAAAAAATCCCTTCAGGATCTTCCTAAATGAATAAAATGGAAATAAATTAATCCCGGAACCTCCTGAATCGATAAATTTTTGTAAAACTCACTCCCGGAACTTTTCCAGACGCTCCTGAATTAAATTATTCTTACAAATCAATCGATTTTTTACGCATGATTCTCTCACGTTTTTCAATTAATCACGAAACTGATTTTTTTGGAAGCTTCTAAAGAGCTGAAAAAAAAAGAAATTAAATTAAATATTCTCTCTTGCAGCGAACACGTGGAAATTCTGATTGTTTCTTCCCAGAAAGATGCTCACAGTAGTATGGTGTACCCCACAGAACCCTATAGCATTCCCAATAAACCAAAGAACGTCACCTTCCTTCCGGATCCTTGTTGCGTGGAGATTTCTGGGGTGAAGTTTGGCATCACGTCCACGGATATTGTGCGTCATATTGCAGAGGAGGAGTTTACCAAGTAAGCCAATGTGGAGATCTTTTAGTGTCTTGAATCTGTGGGAATTAAAGGAAAAAAATGATTTTCTCTGTAGAAATGTAGCGGTGGACCAAGTTAAGCGGATTGTGGGGTATTTGATAAATCAGAAGAGCTTCTATCCCCTCGATCCACCAGCAGATGGTGTGAATTTGGACACGATGCTCTCAGAGAGATTTGCAAAGCTCCGCACAGTGCCGCATGTGCTTGTCCTGCCGAGTGATCTCAAGTGCTTCGCCCGGGATGTCAATGGGGTGCTGGCAGTCAATCCGGGGCGTATTGTAGACACCAAGCGGGGGACATTTGCACGGCTTGTGGTAACGCCACCGGGAGAGGGGGCGATTCCCAAGGACTACATGGCGTGTCGAATTATGAGAGTTTAGGAGCTTTACAATTTTATTTTAATTTCTAAACTGTTGTATGATTTATGTACATAAATAGAGACAAATTCCCTCAGTTTATGTTTCTCCCTCCTGCACGGGTGTTTCGTCTTAGAATCTGTGCGCCATGAGGTCGTCCAGTTCGAAATCTGATTCAGACTCTTCGGAAGTTACATCCACGGGATTGGGGGCACTTGTAGTGCTACTCGTACCGCTGGTTCCCGCTTCGGAGGTGCTGCTGGATTGTCCTCCATCGGGAGCAATACTGTCCATCTGTACACGCCGCAGTGAGTGCTCCCGGCCGTGCTTGAAGATTTGCCTATTCTTGAGGATCTTCTTGATGAAACGATGCGTGCTCTCCACTTGACGTACGCAATTCAGACACACAGTCTTTGGTAATTGGTCATTCGGCTTAATCTGCGGAAGGGCAGCAAAGTTTAGAGAATACTGGGAAGCTGGGGCGGGGAATTTGGGGGGAAATTGTCCGGGAAACTCACATTAATGTTGAGAAAATTGTTTATCTTCGCTACGAGGCAGAGCTTCAGTCCGACATCACCGTATAGCAAAATCACCACCCTGCTCACTTCTGAACACAAACGGCAGATATAACCACTCACGCGTGCTTCCTGCATGTGCCCCATCTTTTATTTATCCTTTTTGCACTCCTTTGGGGTGATTAAGCTCCATAAAAGGGAAGAAAATTGCAAAATTTTGTGGATTTTTCACTGCAATGAGTTTGCTGTCAACAAGACTTAATGCTTGCGGTCCACGACAAAAAAGTTTCTTTAAGGCTCCAACAGATGGACGAGAAATTCCTCGTGCGGTGCGGTGCGGCGAGGTTTTCGGCCAATCGGAAGCGAGAGATGGCTCACACACTCTCACCGCACCGTGCGAGAACGTTTTTCGGCCAATCCGAAGCGACGATGGGCCACGAAAACCTCGCCGCGCCGCACCGCACGAGGAATTTCTCGTCCATCTGTTGGAGCCTTTATAACGTTTTTCTTGGGATTCTCCATCAAAAATAATGAGTTTTTTTTGCATTTTTTCTTACAACTCTTGCTTAGATTTTCCAGAATTAAGATGGAAAATTAAATTAACATTTGTAGGAATGAAGAAAAACACGTGAAAATAGAGAAAATTGCGATTTTCCACAAAAACGTTACAAAGATTACCGGCTAGTACTACTTCCAAACCTTCCAAGACATTCCAGAGTGCTTTCCAGTCCCAGCCGGGTTACTTCCATTCCTTCCATCGAAACTTCTATACATTTCCATTGAGGTTTGTTTTTGTTGACACTTTTGCAGACACAAAAAATACATTTTTCACTTTTCTAGCTGAAATATCCAAAATTTTATTCCAAAAGTGTGCAAAAAAGGTAATATTGCATCCCTTGATATAATCCCAGTATCATATTTTCCTCTCTCTCTTCTACTTCCACTCATAAATCTCTTACAAACTTCCCATCTCTTCATCTTTTTGTGCTTCTGCTGAGAAATTTGTACATAAAGAAATATGTAAATAAGAAGAAAAAAAATGAGGTGGCTTCGTTGATAAAATAAGCAAATATCGCTTTTTTACATAATAAAATTAGAGTGTCGCGGCATTGGGAAATTATCTCCTGTCTCTCTTGTGTTAGTCTTTTGTGAGCTTTGCGAGCATCTGTGGGGCAGAAATGTTGAGAAAAATCTGCTGCTTTATCTTCCTCAGCTCCTTTGCATTTCTTATTCGGTAAAAGGGCTGCTTTTCCTGGGAAAGCTGGTCAGCTGTTTAAGGGTTCCTTTCTTGGTGTTCCAGGTACCATTTCTTGGGGAGAAAGTGTCGCTGTAGGAGGAACTTGGCGGGAAGAGTTGTGATCGTTACGGGAGCTACGTCAGGAATTGGGTGTGCCCTTGCGGAGGAATTGGCCAGAAAAGGTAAGGATTAGGACTAGGGTACGTAAAAGCCCCAACAGGTAATTAATTAAACTCCAAATTAAAGGTGCAAACCTCATTCTTGCCTGTCGAGATATCAAAAAAGCCGAAGGGGTGAGAGAGAGAATTTCCCTGGCCACGGGAAACCCCAATATTCGCATTTCTGAGCTGAATCTTGCATCTCTAGACTCTGTTTTGCTATTCTCAAGGGAGATTCTTGCAAATGTTGAGTCAATTTATGCTCTTGTGAACAACGCAGGAATTTTCTATGCTTCTCCGGGGAATACTGTTGATGGATTTGATGAAACTTTCCAAGTAAACTACCTCAGTGTCTTCCTCCTAACACTCCTACTCTTGCCTGCCCTTCGACGGCATAGAGATCCCGCGAGGATTGTAAACGTTGGGTCTGAAGCTCATTTACGTACTTGGCTCTTCCCTCAACCTGAATACCACAGAGAATTCGAAGATTGCCCCGAAGATCGTTTCCGGGCGTATTTTTACAGCAAATACTGCTTAACAATCTTCAGTTGGAGACTCGCAGCTCTCACTGAGCACTCAAACATTTCCGTGCATTGCGTTGATCCTGGAAATACCGAAACGTCCATCTACAGGACCTTCCCACCGCTCTCGAATAAATTCTCCAAGTGGCTGCAAAAGCCAGTGAGGATATTTGTGGTGAAAACTCCCCACGAAGGAGCTCAGAGCATCCTACACGCTGTTCTCACTCCGGAAGTGCCCCCATTCTACATAAAGAATCTCAAGGAGGCGGAATTTCACAGCAGGCTCTCTGATCCCCTCCTGGGCATCACACTATGGCGCATGAGCAGGAAAATGTGCGGAAGGCACCTCCCTACAGCAAGTTAGTTCCCAAAATTTGGACTGATCCCGATAGAGGTCTCCAGAAGCTCCTGATTGAATTCCGTTTCGTCTCCATTGTGAAGGCATCAGAGATCTCAAGGTGCTGCATCACCCTGAGCGGCATTGAGGATCTCAATAGGCGCGAGAGTGAGATCCTCGGCAAGGGGGATTGTCAGGAAGTGTGGATTGAATTGGGAACAGCTAAAACACCCATTGATTGCTACATTGAGATCTTCCTGCGGGAAATTCTCATTGGTGAGAAGAGTCGTTGCTGCATTGCAACAAAATCCGGTGAGACCGTCTCCTTCACGATTAAACTCCTCCAAATTGACTTCCGGGGATACCTGTTTGAGCTCCCTGCGCGGGAAGTGGTCACCCTGGCGGAGCGCTACAAACAAATTGGAGTGGAAATGTTCAAAAAGTACCCCCTCTTTGCGCAGGACTACTTCAACAAGGCCGCAAAGTGCCTCCTGTCGCTGGGACCCCTTCAGGAGGAGAGTCAGGAACCACCACTTGATGACGTCACCCCGGAAGAGCTGCAGAATCTCCTCGAGAGCATCTACAGCAACATAGCGGCGTGTTTGCTGAAGCAGAAGCGCTATGAGGATGTTCTGTACTTGATGGAATTTGCAAATAGAGCTCAGAATGTTCCGGAGAAGGCGCTCTACCGCAAAGCTCAAGCTCACAATGGGCTAAAGCAATTTGAGGAGGCGAAAGCAACACTTGAGCGACTTGATCGTGATAAAAAGGAAGTTCAGGCGCTTTGGGTGAAGAATCAAACGGAATGGCGGGTGGAGGAGGAGAAGTACGCAAAAATGGTTCAGAAAATGTTTTCTCAGTAGATTTTTTTGTAGAATTTTGAATAAAATAAAAATGCTTTGAAGGCTTTAAAACTCAAAAAGATTTTTTTCTTTTTAAAACTTGTTTAAATCTTCTACTTCTTGATTTTCTTTTTTTTTGAGTTTTTTATGTGAAAATTAGGTGAAGTGGGGGCAACATGGCAAACTTATAAAGAGCTCTTGTAAGTATTTTTCATCCCGATAATTTAGGGATGTGTTAAAAATCCATTCAGATCTATTCACAGATTTTCAGATTCTTTTTTTTTTAAGATGATAAAAATGGTTTAAAAGAATTTGACATTTCTTAACAAACGTTTGAATATTTTTTAATGTCTGACGTTTCTTTTCAAACTTTGACATTCTCTTCCTGACATTTTTTCTTCATTTTAATGCCTGAAACTTCTTTTCTAATCTTTGACATTTCTTTTTTAATGCTTGAGGTTCCTTTTCTAACGTTTGACGTTTCCTTCATAATATTGATTGTTTATTTGAATCCTTGACGTTTCTTTTTTTATGTTTGCTGCCCTTTTTCTCTTTGACGTTTCTTAGAAATATTTTTTTTCTAACGTTTCATATTTTTTTATATCGTTTAAAAGCCTTTTTCTAATGTTTTAAAAATTTTTTAAGCATGGAAATAAGTTTTCTTTCAACTTCTTGTAAAGACTTTTTTCTAATAAAGTTATGACACGAATAACAGTGAATAAACTCCTTTTATGAAAAAAGCACCGAAGAAACATGAATTCAAAAGCAAATTAATCCAACGAATTTT
This sequence comes from Lutzomyia longipalpis, assembly GCF_024334085.1. Classification (NCBI taxonomy): domain Eukaryota; kingdom Metazoa; phylum Arthropoda; class Insecta; order Diptera; family Psychodidae; genus Lutzomyia; species Lutzomyia longipalpis. The sequence goes on from NC_074707.1 coordinate 48,095,766, forward strand.
TACTCGCTTCATGGTTTTCACAATTTTCGCGCTTTTCACACCGAAAAATCAAATTTTTTCCACCTAAATGAGCTAAATAGAGTGCGATGGGAACTAATGCGAAAAAATCAGAGCAAAAATTACCTTCTAAACTCCAAAGTTTTAAACGTCAACAAAAAATCAATTAATTTTAGCAAAGAGAAAATGGAAATTTTCTGCAGGTAACAGAAAAAAGTTCATTCTGCTCTTCCCAAAAGAGGTGCAAATCAATCACCTCGAGAGCACTTCTAATTCACAATCTCTCAGCCAAATCTCGGTGGGATGGGATGTAAATTTTTAGATGTCTCAATGTGACAAATAGCCCAGAAATTTCTTTTAACTCTTTTCGTACCTAATGCTTTTATCTGTGATCACCATCGTGAAAGATTTTTCCCCTTAAATTGCAAAAATATATCTCGAGATTAGAGAAATTTGCATTTTTTCTCCACCAAATGTGTGGTTTGATGGTGGAGGAGATGATGACGAAGAACGCAAGAAAAGATGGGACCGTTTGAACGGGAATCCACATTTGGGTTTTGCTTGAAGAAATTCTCAATTTTTCTCCGGGATTAGTGGACTAACCCAATTCTCTGAGACTCTCAAATCACGAATTCTTTTGCATAAATTATCACAAATTCCGTGGGTTGCGATATCGCACGAAATGATGCGTCTTAAGTGGTTTTCTTATCGTATTTAGATGAGAAAGGGACACGTATTTGGCGTAAACCAGGAATAGGTTTTTTTTTGTGAAAAATAAATAGAGCTTTCAGTGTTGAAAAGATCAATTTTTCTTTATTTTTGCATAATTTCCGCGCCAAGAAGAATTAGCAGAAGATTTTTTTCTTTTCTTGACTACAGATCGTGTGAGATCTTCTCAAGTTATCAGCCCTGTCTATCTATTATATTTATTTTATGCAATGTATGTATTTTTTCAATTAGCAAAATAAAAAGGTCCATCACACACCATTTATTACCATGCAAAACTGCTTCTGCAGGTCTTCTGCAAAGTAAGAATAGGTATGAAAATTAATAACTCCCCATCTTCAATTGAATGTGCAAAAAAGGAGAGAGATTCTTGCATAGCACGCAAATCAGTCCCATCCTCCGTGAGCACGTCTCTTTTCCCATCGCGCTAAATCCCGCAACCAGCTGAAGAGACCTTGTCCCATGGAATCTCGCGGAAAAATGTGTGAGACTCTCTGACTAATCGTCGTACAGATTGAGGCAAAACACGCAAAAACGTGGGCAATTTTCCCTTCCTAACCAGACACCGTGTCTTATGCGATTCGTTTTTTTCCTTCTCTCCCGATAACCGCGACATTCTGGCATTTCCTAACACCACCATCCTGAAAATGTTAAGTGCGTGGCTCAAGTGAAAACCCATGACCTCATAAAATGTAATTTCTTTATCTCTCATTGATTCTGCAATGCAAAATAATAAATTTGTCTCTCGCCAGAAGCTCATGTGTCGCGCATGCATTTTTCCCGCCAAAACTTCTCATGACCAACATGTGGGGGAGGCAATTTGTGAGCACATCCACGGTTTCTTGCGTGGAAACACGATGTTAGGACGCTCATTTAATGCTTTTCCAATTCTTTTCTGGTCTGTGTAGGTGGATAGAGAGCATAAGGTAATTAGGCGGAAGACGCAAAAGACTAAATGTTGTTTGTTTCTCTGTCTCTTCTGCATTTGTTGGGGCCATTGGGAGTCTCTGAAGGCATTTTTTATTAATAACATGGTTCTGTATTTGAGTCTAATTGGTATTTAAATTACCTATTTTGAAGAAAAAAATCTATTCCTATTGGAAGAAATAAGTTACACGAGTTATAGAGCAAGAAAAAGGAGTGTATTCATTTTGAGACATCTTTATGTCTTTTTACGATTAGAATTGTCTTCATAAGTGAAAGAATCCTGCAGGATGGGCAAGAAATCTGCAGGATCGGTCGTAAAGTGACAAGATTTTTAAAATATATCGGTTGGAGGAGCAAAATATCGGCAAGAAAACTGAAAATTGGTTGAAAATCTTATTTTATTAAAGAAATTTTGAAAACAATATAAAAATTTCCGTCGTTTTTTTTTTAATTTGCTGTTTAGAAAAAAAAATGGTTCAAATGAATAAAGTATCACTTTCAATCTTCCACCAATTGAACTGGTCAAACCGACTGAAGTACTTCAGTAAAATTGACTGAATAATTCAATTACATTACATTGTGCGAGAATTGCAATCATTTGAAGGAAAACGGTCGTTTCGACCAATTCGAATGGTGGAAGATTTTAACTGATTACTTCAGTTGTTTGAACCAATTTTTTTTTAACCTTTGGAGGATTTTGCTGACGAAAGTGGCCAATTCGACAATTTTTAAATCGTCACAGAATAAAATGTCTAAAAAATATCGTGAAAATTTCTATATCTGTGTGTAGGGAAGTTCCATTACTTCAAGATCGTCGAAATACAACTTGGAAAAATATTCTCTTTTGAGAGAAAATGAAAATGAAACTTTTGAGGTTAGAAACCTCGATCCTCCAAGTGTTAAAGAATAATCCTCAAATTTTCAGGGAATTTTAATTTTAACTTTAGTCAATTTCTCCATTATTGATCATTTTACTTGTTTGTTTTATATAAAGATCTTGTAAAGAATTTTCTTATCATTATTTCTTGCATTTATTCCTTCGATTATACGATTTTTCAAACTTAAAATTTTAACCCTAAAATTTTCTCTCAAAAGGAAAATGTTTTTATTTCCAAATATTCTTTCGGAGAATGAATTTATGACAATATTAAAAAGATTTTGTTGTTTAACGATAAAAAAAAAATTGTCCACAATGACCAGCAAAATCCTCCAAGGGTTAACTCATTACAGCCTCAATTGTCTGAAAATGAATAAACTCCTTTTCCCATAAGAATAACTTCTTAGTTAAGAATATAATGTGAAAATTGTTAGGGTGGCTTTACAGAAATTATTTCTCTGTTGGACAATGGTTTTAAATTTAAAATTATTGCACAAACATTGGATACATGGATAGTGGGTAATATTGCATCCCGAATGGGGCATATAGAGCCACTAATTTTCGCATGTTCTGAGGCAATTGGCACACACAATGACCAAAGCAGCTCTTTTAGTTCTGCAATTGATGATTATTTCCCCGTAGCAGTGTTGAGCACATTTATCTCGTCTTGTTGAACATTTTGCTAAAACAAACCCAACAGTTACTACACAAATATGGGGAGCTTAACGTGAGAGATTGGGGTAAAAGATATAACAAAGTGTGGTGTATTTATTGGGATTTTGTGGACACAACAGAGTCTCTTCGGTGCAACTCATTAAATTGTGATGCAAAAGCTTCTTTCTCTGTGCAAGGTGAGAGTTTTTCCCATAAGCCAAAGAATTGCATTGAGCTGGGAAATTCAATATGTTCTGCCCATTGAAATTGCAAGCAAAGAAGATTTTCAGGTGCGCGCGTCTTTTGTGAGTTTGGCGAAATCTTCTTGGGCGCAAAAGGGGGCAAAAGAGACGTCCTGAATGGACTGGTGAGGAGGAGAGATGTGTGTTAGGTACCTATATTATTTATTTGAAGAACATTGGAGTGTTTCTTTAAGTGCAAATGTTGTTCTTCCACCGTGTGGATCATCTTTCTTCCATCCGCACATCTCTCTGCTCTGCACAAAAGCACCTTCTCACACAAATAGAAAGTCCCTTGCGCGCACGGAGTGTCTGCAAAACAAATCAATGCATTTGTGTGTACGTCAAATGGCCACATAATTCATTCATCATTGCCCGTAGAAGTGTTTTCATGAATATCTCGTGGAAACAGCCACGAAGATGCTCAAGATGGCCCTCGAGGGGGAGATTCGGATGCAAAAATTCCACGCGTAGGATCATCCTCACTCTTCACACAAGAATTTTATTCGTTCTATAATCCACATACATATTCTACTGCATCAGTCTGTCAGCTAATTGATTATCTCTTAGCTTTATTTTGAAGATATGATGAAGTTTCTATTATTTCCACCCCCTTCGCACCATGATCATGAACAATGTTGGTAGAATTTAAGAGATATAAATCCATATAAATTCACATTTGATTGCCATTTATTGTAGGCATTTGAATTCCGCGCATGCAAAATTTATGCAACGAACGTCAATTTCTTCGCATAAAATGCTTCAAGTGGGTGGAAAGATGTTTAATCAAAGTTATTTCTTTTATTTATCTTGAAGATTTTAAATATTTTATCTGAGAGATTCCCATGATATCTATACATAAAATTACATACATATGTTGCAGATATTTACAGGGGAAATTCTTTAATAAGGAATGGTTCCTAACTAATTTCACAAACTTGAGAACATTTTTGAGCGATTTAGAGTCGATTTTGTAACAAAAATATCTGTTCTTGTTAAATGGTCAATAATTAATTTTTTTAGAAATGATTTTTAACATCAATTATGAAAAAAAAAATCATTTTTTAGAAAATCAGTGTGCGGAAAAAAATTCTAATTTATTTATTTTTTAATAAAAAGAAATTAAGTAAAAATTTTTTTTGCTTCTTTGTGGAAATCTTCCAGATATGGTAAACCATTAATTATTTAATACCATTAAGAAGTTCTTTAAAACATAATTTTTCCTCTAAAGGCTAAAAAACAATCACCTTTGAAGAAAAGCTCACAACGAAAGCTCAAACAGCCAAAGTCTTCATCAAGAAGAACGAAAAAGAAAGTAAAATTTGACCTCCGAAGAAATAAGGTGCACAAAATTCCTCCAAAAGGTCAAAGTGCTGCTTGGATGGATAACATTCAAATTGTAGTAAGAAGTAAATACAAAATTCACGTAAGTTATGATCTACTTTTGTAAAAAAAAAAAAAGAATAAACTACACAGCAATCAAGCACAATTAAAAGTCTTTTACGATGGTCTCTGCAATAACAATTTTTCCACGTGTCTTCTCCCACTGATCATTAAATTCTGCCGCGTTTTAAATACTTTTTTTCTCTCTCCTTCTCTCTCCTTTTTGTGCCCAATCAAAGAGGTTGCACGCGGAGATTTTTACTGCAAAATCAGCAATTTTTGTTTTCTTGTTTTTTTTTTTGGCATTTAAATCCAAAAAGGGAGGAGTCATATCAATAAAATTCTATTGCACATCTCCGTCTTATCGGCAGCATATAATTTTTCCGTACAATTCACTCGCGGGATTGCTACTGAAATTGCTATGGTGACTTTTATTGTTTCTGTACCAAAGAGACAGCTGAGAGGAAGATTTCAATGATTCTTCTCACAGTCAGACTTTGTAGCAATTTTACTCAATATATGAGGAGTTTAATTTGAAATTTATTATTATAATTCTTTTACTTTTTGCATTTCCTTCGCCAGAGAGATCATTATATCCCAGCTAATTTTGCTCTGATTCGGCTCCTCACAAGCAACTCAATTCATGATCTTTTTCTCGCGATTGAGTGTACCTGAAATTTTCCCTCGATTAGCAACGCTTCAATGGAATTTTTGGGCTTCACTGGCTCTCGTAGCTATTAAGTTAAATGTTGATTAATATTCACTCGAAAATGTTCCCATGCTTAGAACAAGGCTTTGAACATTTTTCTTCCAACTTCTTTCTCATCATTTGTTTCTCTAACTAAATATTTCCCAATGACACGTCAAGGGACAAATAAGGGGATTAATAAACCTTTTTTTTTAAAGGAATTTGAAGAATAAATTGAAGGTCTTTAATCCTTTAATTTCTCACTAAAAATCTTCTACAAATCATCTCGTTCTCTAGCATAGATCACAAAACAATTTAATCAGATATTCTTCCTGGAAATCAACAGCATATAAAATTCTCATTTCCTAAAGGAATTTCTCCCTGCAATGTGATAGAGGTGTATTAATAAAAACACCTCACCTTCCAGGAAAGCAATGAAGATCATTAAATTGATCTACATTTGAAGCGTTGTGTGCAAACCCCATTTATATGATGAAGAAGGAAGAAAGAGTTCCTGCCATTGGCAAGAAAAATAAACACACCACCATCATAATGCAATATAGAGTGACTTTTAATTGCATTTCCACTCCCGGAGGGAGGTTATTTAATGAACTCACATATAACATTGATGAAGACATTGAATCAATATTGCTATCATTCGAATTTAATCAAATAATTCACTCTCGGCATTTTCCTCTCATTCGTTGTCCATCAATTTTGCCATATTTTCAAACAAGACGCAGATAGAAGAGGGAGAACAGCATGAGAACAACAATAGGTATTGATGGATGCAAAGAAGGAAGAAACTGTGAGCAATTTCACGCCTTCTTGGGGACTATTTTGCTTCCCATGGAATAGCGCGATTGAATGACTTCCGAAAATTACAATCTCACGCCATGAAGAAAAACCACCAATGGGATGTTTAATCGTCGTGAAAAAAAAACTTCTGAAGATAATTTGGGTGGGAATCAATTTTATTCAATTTATTCGATCGTGGTCTTTTGATCACACAAACTTGATAAATGCTGCTTTAATACAAGGATTAGGCTAAATAATAAAAATATATTTAATTTAGAAGATTTGAAAAATGAATTAAATTCTTTTCTAATTAAATCTTTACCTGGAATTTCGCTAGAACTACCTACAGAATTTCCTAGAAAATTAATTTTAAAATTCATAAAAAATATTTTAAAGCAAATTAATATTTTTCTTAAAATGTTTAACCCCTTCGCATCAATTTTAAAGGTTTCTGGATTAGAAAAGATTAATGAATGATTTTAAAAGCAATAATTCTCAAAGTCTTTTATAAAATTTCAAGGTGTTTAAATAAGGAAAATATTTTTTTACAGATTCGTCCCCCAAATGTGAAAACATGGAAAATTTTTAAGAAAAATGTTTTTTTTTTAACTATTCAAACTAAAAAAAAATAAGTCTTCTTTGCAATTAATTAATGAACCCCACTCTCTCCTATAAAAGGAGGCTTGACTGCAATCAGAAATCAGAGAGTAATTAATTGGAAGAAAACAAGATTCACCCTCTATCTAAGAAAAAAAAACTTGCTATGTATAATTGCAGCGATTTCAACTGGAAATTGATTAAAGTCCATCTATAAAAGCATATAAGTAATACAATAAATATTCTTCTGAATAGTCCAATCTCTAAACTAAAGAGGCGGAGGTGAGCTTCTGCAATTGGCGTGTGATTGAGTAGACCAAATAGGAGAATTTAATGGAATCTCGGGCTGGAGAAACACGATGCTGGACAAATTGCCAGTGTGATAGGTGGTATAGATTAACAAACCACACTGCACCGCGCAGAGAGGTGTCAAGAAATTGAAGTGAGCAAACTAGGAGGGCAGGAACGATCATAAAAGTGATCACAAATGATCCTCCACTTCATCCCAGTTTTAATTCGCATCTGAAATATGTGCTTGAGTGTAATTTTCACATAAAATACTCTCTTCTTGTAATTTTCAACACGTTTCCTTAATTAAACCACTCCAGTTTGTACAAGAAGAAGAATGTATTTCAATGTTGGGGCCGCTGCGATTCGCCCCAAAGGGGAGTATTTGATCATACAGCGGATGGGAAACCAGTTAATTTTATAATCGACATCCACAAATCTCTAATATGTGAATTTTTGCTCCTTCTAATTTCGGCTCTTTCCTCAAGTTTCATTTTTTTTGGTTCTTTTTCTTTAGTCTGTGAGGGGCTTTTTGCCATCTCAGTGCCCCGATAAAATCTCACAGCGAGTTGGAAATAATATTTAATACACTTTGAGTGATTTTGTCGTGTGCTCACATGGCGTCATGCCTGATCGGTGGATTTTTTTAACTCTCTTAGATGATCAGCACGATTGGATTTTGGTGTTGTTGGTCAAACAGCACGTTAGAGTTTCTCATCGGCGAGGGCACACTTGAACTCCTCATTACCAAATCAATGGGAGACGCGAAGGAAAGACTCTCAAATTAATGACAACCACGTCTTAGCGTTCATTGCGTGTGTTTTTTCCTCAATCAAATTCTTTAGCTTTACCTGGAATGTCATCATCATCTCACCCCGAGTATCAATACGGAATTCCAGAGGCAAAACAATTTCAAAATCTCTCCTCACCATGTGAGTTGGAATGAGGAAAATTTCACGAGTGCCATTTGCGAAATTTCTCCATCATTGCTGTTGTGCCAAAAAGGTGAGAATTGTGGAGAATTTTCAAGTGAAATTCTATTGAAAATCATGCTGTAGAGGAATTATTTTCTCTGACGCACTTTGGGGCCTCCATTAGGGGAGGGGGGGGGGCATGAAAAACAATTGGAAAAGTATTGCAAGATCAACAAAGTACCTTGAGTTTAATTTCAGACAAAGTGTTGAGAACTATTTGATTTGAGAAAGCTTTGAACGTCTGTTAAGTATTATTTTAACCCTTTCACGTCCACACGCTCTTTTTATCACAATATGTATCAAAAATCTTTAAAAATAAATCTTGTAAGAAAGAGAGAATCTCGATCCTAATAAAGAATCTCTTCTGGTCATTAAAAAAAACTTGAACTTGTATAATTTTACAAAGATCTAATTACATATTACTTTCCTTTATCAGAAAAATTTTCAGATAAAACCGGGTTAAATCTAAAGTTTTCTGAAGCCTAAATAAATTTAATATCAATTTTATTTCATTGTTAGAACGTCATTCTCACCATATTCTATTCTCCTCTAAGCAACAATAAATTCTAATTGAAAAATTCTAATTTATTTGTTTTAATTTTCAGTTAAAAAGAAATCCCGTTGAAGAGATTCTCAAAGACTGTTTTATAAATTTGCAATTAATGTTGTTTTTAATCACTAACCGCTTGTCTTCTATGAATTGATCAAAAATCATGTTTCGCCCAAAACATCGCGTTCTGACGCAAACCGCATCTTATGCAAATTTCAATCAATGGAATTCTCTTATTAGAAATGTAAATTTTGATAAAGTCCCGATAAGAATTTATTCAAAAAAAAAATTCTTTTGAAGGAATGCTTAAAATTCTTCATTTCAATTTATTAATTTAATCATTTATTTTTAAATCGCGGAATTAGTTTTATTGAACATGCGGATGAACTTGGAAGTGTGCAAAGTGCGTGATTTCTTATATTTTTTCTTCATTTAGATATTCTCCGGATTTCTTGGCTCCTCGAAATACTTGAAGGTGCTTCCCAGGTGCTGATAAAAAAAAATGAAAATGCAAAGCTTTATGGAAAAATCTCAGCCTTCCCCTGTACGAGAAAGCCCAGGTGAGGAGCTCAGGTGAGAGAGAGAAAATACGCGAGAAGCAGCAGCATGAAGACAACAGATGAAAAAACTGCCCAAGAGAGGAGAAACATCTCTCACACTTTTTTTTCCACCACTTCGGTTGAATTTTTCCTCCGCATAGAGATCGCACAGCAAGTTGGAGGAGCGCGATCTCTTCCCCAATGCCCCATCCACTGCTCTTCCATCTCCTCAAATATCACAGCACGGCGCGCGCGGTAAGTCTTGTGTGAATCTTCATGTGTGTTTCTGTGGCTCCCAAGCACGTCTTGATATCAAAGAAGGTAGATTGCATTCGCCGTTGAACCAGCGGCCTTGATGGACACAATTAGAGGAGAGAGCATCAGGTGGAAATAAGGTGTTTCTCGTGTTCTTCCACTTCTTCGCTTCCAGCTCCTTCAACTTGAACTTGCTCACTGTGGCAACAACGAGGACTTTATTATTTGAAAATTTAATCTTTTCCCGCGTTTTTTTTTTTTTTTTTTTGAAAGTGATCTCTCCCCGTAAATAAATTAAAATTAAATAATCCACCCTCGCAGGAAATTAAGGTAGAGCGCTCTGAACGTGAAAATTGTGGTGTAAAAGTGCTTCGTGGAGGTATTGGGCGCCTTTTCTTCTTCTTCTCTCTCATCTTAATTACACATGACACTAAATCCCATTCAAGTGCAATATGAAAAACCTTTTGTACCTCATCAGTGTGTGTGCGCGCATAAAATGTAATATAGAACAAGTCGTGTGAATTATAACAATTAAATTATTATATTACGAGGAGCTACATATAACCAAGTTTAGAGAAGAGAAAAAAAAGAGACTTCAACCTGGAGGGCACACAAGAGAGTTTTTCTGATGAATGGTGCAAAGAAAAAAAATTGCCGACGAGTTTATTTAGTCAGAAGGAACGATTGAGTGTAAGCAAAAAAAAAAAAAAACGATCCAAGAAAGTGTTGAACAGTTGCAAAAAGAAGGCGCAAAAGAACTCTTTCATTTTAACATGACGAATGAAGACTTTGGAGTAAATGCAGAAGAATTTCATGCGGTGGGTCCACGAAAAGTGTTTGTGACAGGCAATTTGGTAATTGTGCACGGTGGGCAAGAAAATAAAAGAGAGTGATGACACGTCTTGGGCAATAAACACGAGACTCATTGAAATCCCCACACCGTGTGATTGAACATTTCGCCGAGTGATCTTCCTCCATGAGAAATGAATATTGATTGCAATCATTTTGCTCATTGTTGGCTCCTGTGCCGTGTTACACCGTCGTGAACTTCATCACAACACTTTTACGAGGTGAGTTAATTGTTTTCCATCAATATTGCTTCTCTTATTTTCACGCGATCCTCCGCAGAAGGTTATTTTGTGAATGAACCGAATGAACATGCTTCGAAAATGTTCAATTTAACTTGAAAAATCTTTTAAAAAAAAACATCCCAAAAACAGCTCTTAATCTTGTTAAATGATAATGTTAAATGAAAAGTGATTGATCTTAATTTTGTGAATTTTCTCCAAAGTGCTGCAAATTAATTTTCTCAACACCTTGAAGGATTTTTTGTTGCAAAAACCCTCAATGGAAGGTTGAAACAAACTGAGAAGAAAAGATCTTTATTCGAAGTTATCCATTAGTTCGACTGAGAGTTTAGTTAGAATTCTGTTACAGGGTGCTCATAAGCCCTATAAAGTTTTTATCCCCAATCATTCAGTAAATGGAGTAATAAACATCCTCCATAAATTGCATTGAATGCAATAAACGCTGAAAGTTCTGGAGGGGTGATTTCAAGAAGGTTTAAGTGTTGAGTTTATTCGTTAATCGCTGTGAGATTAAATTTCTTTTTTTTTTTGTTAATTAAAATATTTTTAGAAAAAAGAACTTGGTGGGAGCTTTTAAAATTCTCTGTATTCTACCAGAAAATTCGGAAAATTCTAATTTAGGCTAAATTAATTGAAAGAAGTTTTTTTTTGTGTGTTGAAAGGGGTTTAATAGACTTTTTAAGCTCTCAAAAGCTTTCTTTTTTTATAATTTTTAGGAGGAGAATTGATAAAGAAGAGCCTAATGAGAATTTTTGAACTTTTTGTGATGACTGATTTAAAAAAAAAAGTCTGAAAACGTAAATTTTTAACTAACATTCTTAAAATTTAGAATAAAGAGTTCTAAAGTTCTGAGAAAACAAAAACTTTTTATGTAGTCAAAGGCAATAAGGGGATTTTTCGAGTGTAACTTTCCGCAAAAAGAGCAAACCTGGATTAAAATTTCTTTAAAAATGTAGAAGTTTTTTCTTCTAAGATCCTACAAAACATCCCTATTATTTTATTCTGGGTGTAGTTACACATAAATAATCAATTAATTTGTGAATAAGAAAGTAATTTTATTCAATGAAGATTTATCTTAAATTAACAATTTTTTTTACATTTGAAAGATTAAAAAGTGTAGAAAAAGATAAAAATTGTTAAAAAGAATTTTGTTTATATTTAAAGGTTCTAAACGAAGTAAAACCAATCAATCCATGCCTTCAATAAAACTTTCGCAGATTACTTAGAACCTTTAGATTTTGTTTCATAATTTTTTTTTATTCTCTTATTTTTAGTTTTAAAAATGTACAATAAAACCCAACCCTTAATCATAAAATAACAAGCATATTGAATAAAAAATTCAATATTAAAATTTACAAAGAATATCATCAAATTTTTATGCTAAAGACTTAATCATAATTATTTATTCCGTTATTTGAACAAAATTCCAATTTTTGTATTAAATTTCCGGAGATAAAAATTCATAACTCATCCAAAATAGCCCCTCTAATTGTACAACAATGTATATTCGAATTATGTGCAAAAGATCTCTCTAAGAAGCTTTTAGAAGAAGAAGAGAAAAAAGTTGCAAAGTAATTTAGAATCAGCATCACGCAGTTGAATTAAAACAATCTAAGAAGCAGATTCTCCATCTCCATGGGGCTCGTATTTGGCGAAAATCGCTCCACAGGATACCCATTTCTATCCACAATGAATTTCGTAAAGTTCCACATGATGAAATTAACCCCTACAGAGTGAGTCTTCTTCTTCAGCCACTGCCACAGTGGATGCATGTTGCTTCCGTTTACGTCCACTTTGGCAAAGAAGTCACACGGTGGCTCTGCCATGTCCATGAGGCACTCAAAGTCATCATTGGCATCGCGATGCTCACTCACAAATTGATCGCATGGAAAGGCAATGATGCGAAGTCCTTCCTTGTCTCGGTACTTCTTTGCCAGGTACGCAAATTCCCTGAAATGCTTCTCTGCATGAAGACACTTTGTTGCCACATTCACAATCACTACTACCTTCCCTGCGTACTCGGCTAAACTCACGAGATTCCCCTCGAAGTCGTATGCTGAGAAATCGTAGAGATTCCTCGCTGTTGAGGCATCGCCAAGCTTGGAATTTTTCATTTCCGCAAAGTCGGAGGAAATTGAAATTATATAGAATTTTCACTGTGTGCTTCCAAGAGGTTCTGGCTGTGAGTTCAGGAGGTGTCACTCCTCGCGACAAGGGACAAGGTGAGACTAAAGAATTTTTCCACGCTCGCTCAGTCTATGTGAGCAATTAAACAGTCAACCACATGAACTTAATTAGTAACGAAATACATTTTTAATGAAGTACCACGTAAAACAGGTCTAGTTTGCGTAAATCTACTTTCTTCACATTTCTGTGTACCTACCTGTGCTTCTGTTTGGACAAATTGAAAGGTGTGTTAGTGTGTAAAACGTATGCAAAGTACTTTTGCGCTTGTATACAGAGATTTTCCGAATGAGGGTTTCCTAGAAATTGCACGAGGAAATGCGATGCGTCGTTGGCGCATTAAATTAACCCTTAAAAGCCATTCAGACACCTCTCAGGCTGCTCAGGATGTCAGGTGATGATAAAAAAAAATTTCACAAGATTGTAATTAGGTAGGAGGATTATTTGTTCGTTGTTTGGGAATGCAAGAGGTGAGCAAGAGATGCTGGGATGGGATTTGCAGGTGTTTCTGCAACAGTACCGCCTAAATTACCGATCTTCGCCACTATTTTCAATCTATTGCACTTCTTCGATGGTACAGAAAAGAATTACGACGATATTTCAGCAACACCTCTATGCGAGAGAGAGAGGTGTGAAAATTACCTTTGAAATATTAGAGAAAGATCCGTGCAATATTGCAAGGTGGTGACTAAGAAAGTTTATTGTGTAAAGAATTTTGTAAATTACAGAGTGCCTCAATAATAATGCAACATTATGAACAATTATTTTTTTAAGGAATTCGTCAAATAATTTATTTTTCAATTTAAAAAAAAATCAATTAAGGACATCAATTTGATCAGATTGCAATAAAATTAGTCTCCATTAAGCAGGAAAATTAATATTTTTTAAATCATAGTCTAGACTGATAAATGAAATTCATTAAGAAAAAACTAAAACGGTGTAATGTATAAATAATGAAAGAATTTGCACCTTGTCCATTAAATCTTTTTTTTTTCTTTCTTTCCTCATGATAAAAAATTTGCATTCCTTTTTGAAGGTTCTTCCTTTTGTTTGGTGAAATCATTCTCATCAAAATGATATTTAAATTTATACTTTACTCAATCGGAATATTTTCTATTTTATACTAAAACTCATTAGGGGAGAGCGGGGTTAAAAAAGTCACTTAAGGGTTTAGAAAAAGCTCAAAATATCATATTTTGCAAACAGATAAAGCGAAATGTATAACTCATTTCTTTAGGAAATTTACTGCCCTACAACTGTTTCTCAGATCATTTTGTTCTATCTAGCTAGGAAATATGATATTTTAGGCTTTTTCCAAACCCTTAAGTGACTTTATTAGCCCCGCTCTCCCCTACAGTAAGACCTTGCTCGTTTAGGGTTTTGGAAAACTATAAACATTTCATTTCGACATTGTTGAATGGATTACAATAAATTTTAAGAGTTTCCTGAACTCTACTTAAATTTGAAAGAGGATTTTTCTTGATCGATTTCTTGAAGAATTCCTTGTCATATCCTGATCAGTAAGGATGTCCTGAATAAAAAAAAAACGAAAAATGGAAAATTTTGAAGTCAATCTTGAAATTTTCTTCCTAAAATTCCTTTTGATCTCAGAATATCAAAATCTTGAAATCTGATATTTTAATAATTCTTTGCATTTCTTTATGAAATTTTTTCACTCTAAAGAAAATTTTCTTTTCATTTTTGTGCTATAACATAACTGCCAAAATCTTGCAATACATTTAAAGAATACCAAGAATCTTGAAGATGAAAAGAAATCGTAAGATAAGAAAATAGAAAAGATCTTTGTCAGAATCCACCATTATTTGAAAATTTTTTAATTTTTTTAAGATTAATATTTTAAAGTTGCTTTTTCAATGAGACACTCTGTAAAATTCAATAGCTTTTTAGTCTCAACTTTGTCTGAGCCTCAGCTAAAGAAAGCCTTAGCTGTGATCTTCAGCTGTAGTTATGTAGGCGCGTAATCCTCAAATCGACGCACTGCGAAGACAATAAACTGGCAGGAGAAAGTTTTCATAACCTGATGAGAAGTTTATATATAGAAAGGAAAATGTCTATCAATCCCAATCGTGGATTTTTTTTATGATAAAAGCTCATTTTTTATCCTACAAATCTTTCAACTTTAAAATCTTCAAGTTTAAACTTTCTGCCATTAAATTCATTTAAATGCTTTATTAACTAATTTGTTGCGAGAATGATTATAAAATTATCTTTGTGAGAAAATTTCATAGAAATTTCAATAAAATTTCAAAAGCTTTTAGCAAAGGAATCTCTCCTGGGGGATCTTCCTTCTGGGGGAAATACCACTACGGGTGCAAACTTCTCTGCAATGTTGGCAATTTGAAACGTGTGAGTTTGATCTACAATATAATTAATCTTGGGCACTCTGGCAATCAATTGTGGACATTGCACAGTGGTTGAAGAACGCATGTGGTTGCACAGAGAAGCTAAAGAAAACTCGCCAGGTGTGGTGGTGCGAGGGGTTGCAGGGAATGGATGTTTGGTGAGAAAAAGGCCGCCAATTCCTCGATGATGCCTCTCTCTGGAAAGACATTTAAAGGGGAGTAACTCAATGGGCAGTACATGAGATTCCCTCCCAAGCATCTCACCCGGGATGCTTCACTAACAGCACTCTCCTCCATACGGCAGGGATGCTGTGAAACGATGCGAAAATCACCTCGCAGTACCTTCCCATTTGCCCACCACTGCTGCTTTGCGAGGATCACTCGGCGGCTATGAATGTGCCGCGAGATTTATTGCAATTGTATTTATAGAAAATCTCGCAATTCCTCCACCTCTTCTCGCGCGCGGCTTCTGCGACAATCAATTGGCAAATCTCCATACGTTTGTGGGAAGAATCTTATCGTGTGTGACTTGTATCATGGAGCAAAATGCCTTAAAAAATACAATCCTCACACTACATCCGAGATGGTCATACGATATTTTGCAAATTTGTGGGTTGACGCCGCTTTTTGCTGAATGATCACCAATTTATTTTCACTCCAAAACATGTTTCCTTTTACATCTTCTCACCGTTAGTGGCATCTTACCAGCCACTCTGGTTGTCTTGCTTCACATCCACGGTTGAAAGTTTACTCAGGATCTTCGTGTTTAGATGTTATTAGTCATCAAAATCAGCATCAGGGGGTATGTCATAAGTCCCGCAAAATGCCAAAGATTTCCCGTTTCAGGAAATTTTTGCAATATATACAAATATACATATTTAAATTCATTTGAGCTATTTATGATGTTTAGTTTAACCCTCATTTGAACTTTGAGTGAGCTTACACTATGCGTTTCTTATCTTGCAAAGCAGATGAGAAAATTTAATTATTTGCGAAGAACTTTTACCAAAGATGTAAAATTTTCTTAGAAGCTTTTCATGAGGCTGATTAGAATGAACTGAAAACTCCGAAGAACTCTTTGAGCGATCCATTAAGATTGATAATGATGGGATTTTTCCAGAAGAAAATTTTAAATTCATTTTATTCTGCGCCCCTGAAAAATAAACCAAAAAGAGGAAAAATATATTTTGAGTGTTTTTTTTTTTTAGAAAAAAATATTTTTATTTTAAATTATTCTTTTGGAACAAATATGGCATAACAATCATTACAAAATATTTTATTAATCAGCTAGTTCTTTCATTTTATATAAAATTTAACAATTTCAGTAAAGTTCATTGACTCCTTTTGGGTTTAATATTTGAAAATTTAAAATGAAATATTCAAAAGTTTAACTGTGGTTACAGTAAATACGCGGGTTTCATTAAATCACAAATTTATTATTATTCTTCAAAATTAAATTTCTAATGTTAAGCTCTTTTGATAATGAGTTTATTTTGAACAAAAACTTTCTTATTGATTTGCAATAATCAATGTTATTTCATCCAAATATTTTTTATGTGAATCACATAATTTTCAGCATTAAAATAAATTCAATTTGCCCCCAGACGTTGCGACTAAATTGAACTTTGAAGATGGTGAAGAGTCGCATTAATTAGCAATTGAATATTTATGAAAATGATAGCGTGCACGTCTATGTTTAGTTTATTCATCTCAATTAAATTAATTTATTGCGGAGGCAACATTCAATTAGCACCCAAGCTTTTATCCATTCCTTGAAGCATTATTGGATTATGGACATTTCAATCGATGCGCTCGTAATCACAAATTGTCCGAGTGAAAGGATTTTCCATGGAAGATTTTAATTGAATCAGCATCATCAATTCGGGCACCACGCATCGCGACCATCAATTGGGCATCTTTGCGTGCTCATGGACCATATGCAAAGGTGATGGGCTAAACACAAAAAGGTGGCGGTGAGATGAGTGAATTTCAATTGCACGGCCTAACGGTGTGTTTTTGGCGCGCGAACAGGTGAAATGAAAGAAAAGCGCACCAATATCATGTTCCATGTGAAAAATCCAACACCTTAATGAATAAATGGATGGAAATACCTATATATGCGCGCTGTAGAGAATTATATATCTATGGGAAGATGGTGAATAAATCGTCGTACAAGAAGTGTTTACCATGACTTTATTCAAATCTATAAATTCCCGTTTAATAGTTTTCGCTAAAACGATGGCAATATTTCTTCAAGAAAACTTGAAAATCTATTAGGTGTTGTATTAAGTGCCTTAAAGGGGAGAGAGAGAGAGAGCGCACGAGATTATGTGGATATGGAGAGGTGGCTCTAGAACTTGGTCAAAACGCTTGCGTAATATTAATCATCCGTTAATTGCGAATTTCCATGTATTTCCCGCGTTGTTTTATCACCAACTTATCGTTCACTGCCGTTTGCTCAAGAAAATTCTTCATTTACACCGCCTCTCTGCAAACTATATATGTACATACATAGCTACACATTCATGCTATATATACTTTGATGAAACACACTGGGGTGCTCAATAAATTGCAATTTTGCTGCAAGACGATTATTTTCTCAGAAATTCCCGATGTATCTCACCCAATATTTACTCTCACCTTTCGTCTTTTTCCATTACAAACTCAAAAAATTTCTTCCACGACTTTGTACAAAATAAAAAATTTCCACAAGAGTTTTTCATATTATTTTAGGAGAAGAAAAAACCTGTATTTTTGCACTATCAATTTCACGCACGCTAAATGGCTATTTTCACTTTTTTCCAATCACTCGATCAATTTTATGCAAAAGAAGAATGTCGTTGCCAATTCAATGGAAAGTCCCCTTGAAGCTATTTTATATATTCATTTTACTAAATGCATGTGATAGTGAAAATTGGTGAATTATGGTATTTTATCAAACAATAAAGAGTCTCTCTGAAAACATTCATTTGCACAAGTGAAAAGAGTTGGAAAATGTCTCAAATGCCTATAAATATTAATATTAAATTGAAAAGAAAAAAAATGAAATGGAAAGGCTGAACTTCTTTTGGAAATTGCCATACGTCCAAAAAATTAATTTAAATTAGAAATTTGAGACACAATTCAAATTTTTGCCAAAAGGGGTTTGTCATTGAGAGCTTTTGGTGCTTTGAAAAGTTTTAATTAACAAAGCTTCTTGTATTTGTCAGAGGAGTAGTCAGAAATTTTTTCAGAGAGGTATTTTATATAAAAAATTATTTTTCTTAATTTTAATTAATCCTAAAATGAATTAAAAATAGCGATTAAGGAATTTAAGTTTATCATATTAATATTTTTTGTAGATTTTTCTCAATTTCTTCGTTAAATTCTAACGTTTGACGTTTTTCTCTTAACGTTTAAAAGTACTTTTACCAATTTTTTAATTATAAAGTTCTTATCCTCAAAATAATTACTTTGGACCTCTAACAAAAATCCTGAACTACCATAACTTTTCAGGTGATCTTAGACATCTAAATAACCTTACTGGCTACACCCCTAAAATTCGTACATTTAAAGAATCGGAAAAGATTCTTTTCAATGGAATTTCCCCTTTAACCCACGAAGGTAATAAATTCAAATAATCTCACTATATACATCCCTAATTAAACGGTTGATTTAAATGTCGATTAATTCTATAAACATTTCCCGGGTTTGGTACTGTTTGAAAAAGCCAATAAAACACAAATTTTAATTCAAAATTGTTATGCTGTTTTAGACAGCCCCGTTTTCAGAAAATCCATGAAATTTATCGTTTTATTCTAATCAGTATATAGTGTGTGTGTAGCTCTAAGGCGTTAACACGTTGCCATTTGCATTTCAAGGTTCTTCAAACATTGTTGCGCAAAAATTGTTACAAAATTTGCCCCGTAGTGGATTTTTGCGTGCTAAAAATCCACATTTTGGGGCAATCTTCTTCTTTAAATTGGTGAGAAGAGTTTTACCTTAGCTGCCCGTTCAACAGTTTGTCCAAAAAGCTACTCAATGATGATCAAATCTTCTGCAGCACAAACATTATGTTCATGTCATTTCCCTATGTGCAATTTGAAGTTGTAATCTTAATTGTGGAGTCTGGGCGTCAATAGGTCTTTGATTTATGTTTCTCTTCTCCCTCATTTTGCTGCTAGCATGTTAGTCATGTATAAGTATACGGTGTGTGAATAAATAAGAAATAATAAGTCACTCCTTTGGTTGGGAGCGATGCAACAATGGTGCAAAGTGCATTTGTGATTTGTATCTGGTGGTACCATCCTCATAAGATGAGGGCTTCCTCCTCTACTGGAGGTCGCGCACAACTATTGCAAGGCATTTGAATATAAATCTGTACATTGATCGTGAAACAACGTGCCATTCAAGCTTTTTGATGTATTAATTGCTTTGGATGGAAGGCTTCTTTTGTTTGGGGAATTTTTTTTGTGTGCCATGAAAGGCGTCAAAGCCTCAAAAAACCCATTGCCCATAATGAGGTGCATTATTGATGCGAAAATAAGTAGTATGGGAGGTAAATTACTGCATGCTAATTGATGCTTCACGTGTAGTTTTTCCACCCTAAGAGGCATCATCTCGTCAGGAAGATGATTGATTGGAGCTTCCTCTTCGCTGCAAGAATGAATTTTTATACTTTAAATTGTACTTTGAAACCCTTGAGGACATTTCCTATGAATTTTCTATACGTTCTCTCAAATACGAGAAGTTTAATGTTCTCACAGGATTGGTAAAGAAAATTACTATTCTATGGTGTTTTTTTCCCACCTGAACAGTTGAAAATTTTTACGCCATTCTCACACATTTAATTTTGTGATGAAAAGTATTAATTTCTTTAATGATTCCTTTCTCCATTTGCCCCCAAAAAAAAGTTCTTCCGCCTCCTCTCCCGTCTTACACAAAGATGCGGAAGATTTGCGCCTGGGGATCTTGATAAATGGCCCTGGAGACAAAAGAGACAAAAGTGTGGCGATAGAATTGCGCCATCATCACACGATTAAAGTGCTCTTAACTTTGATGGGGCCCACCTGAAGGAGAATTGATCACTCAGCGGTAAATGATCGAAATTAGTCCAGGGAAAATGTCTCTCATGTTGAGTGTGTGCCCGCAGTGTGTTAGATTAGACAAATAACCCAGAAAATGGATATTTTATACGCTGTGGAGCATCGTGCGGTTGTTTAAAAATTTACTATGTGATGTAATCTTCTCTCTTGGGTCCTCCTCTTTTAACCAAAATCTCCGCCACTGTCCCGCGCCACTCTATAAATTTTTGAAAGCTTCTCCCGGATAAAATGTGAATTCTCCCAAAGAAAGGTACTTGACCCCATCATCGTATTCCTGAAATCCTCAACTTCTTCTCCATTTTGCTTCGCTTTGCTTTTTTTCGCGCCATGCTAAATGCAAATCTATTTGGAATCAATGTTTGCTGTTAATTCTTTCACCTTGTCATCTCCTCAGCTTCTGCCAGGCAATGGCTCTTTACGACAATGTTCTTGATTGTCTGTCTGAATTGTCGTAGGTCTCGTTTAGCCACTTGTTCTAATGTTTTTTTTTTTTAATAAAAAAAACCATCTAACAGATTTTCCAAGAAAAATTGTAACACTTAACATTTTTTCTGTTCTTAATTCTATTCCACATAGCTATTCTATCTATCAAATATTCTTGGATATTTTTTCTTGCATCACCCAGAGAGGATAAATTTTTCTGATATGCAAAATTTTTGCTCTCAATCTCCTCTATTCGCTGGATTTCGCATTGCGTAGGCACACTAACATAACATTAATTGCTGTCAATTAATATAGGCTGAGAAGTTAAATCCATTGAAGATTTTCTACTTCACGCTGACTTAGTATTTGCTGAGAGTAGAAGATACTTTTCTTGTCATTATGGGATTAACATGTTTGCAAGGAGCTTTAAATGGCAAATGAGGGGTCTATCAGTACATTTCACATTAAATTTCTTGCGCTGGGTTTTTAATCTGCTAAAGTATGAGATTTTATTACATGTGACTGTGCAAATCATCGCAGTGGAGTATGGTAATTAATATGTTGCTACGAAATGAAGGAATTTAAGAAAAAAAAAAAGATTTTTTCATATGTTAGGAAAGTCTTAAAAGATTTTCCCGAAAAGTCCTAAGAATTTGTGATAATCCCTCTAAAACATTTCCACGAAGAGGCAATGAAAACGTAACGGTTTTTGCAGCCAGCGACGTTTTGAAAAATTTTGAGCGTTAGAAAATTGAAAATCATTCTTTCTCAGAATGACTTTTCATTTTTTTATTTTTATTTTCATTCAAAAGAAATTAACATTGAAAAATGGCAAAACAGTTCCATTAATTTCTGCAAATATTTGTCAATCACTCGTTCTTTTTGTCATGATCACACTTTTGAAGGCACCACCGATCAATCATTATTGATGAAATAGCAGACCTCTCTTAATAGGAAAAATAATTGTCCCGTGATCGCAGAAAAAAAGGCAAAGAGAATTAACATCAAGTCAGTCTAGTAGAGATTGTGTAGTCGTGATACAATTTCAGCGAGTCAAGTGATCGCGTCAGTGATCTTTCATATGCCAAATACGCGATCGTACATCAAGTACATTGAACGACCAAGAAGTTCCCTTTTCCCATATATCCATCCAAGCAATGGATGGAGGATGAGGCGCAGAAATAGATTGCTCTCTGTGCGCATTTTAGCCCGAGAGTGCGTTTCCAATGAATCTCCTTCTTGAGCATCACCGTGTTCGATCTATTGCCCAAGAAAATACCCAAGAAATTCCGCATACCATCGTTTTGCGGGATTTTTATTGCAAAAAAAAAGCCAACCACTTCACCAGCAAGTTCTTTATCGTGGTGTCCAAAAAAAAGCATCAGCAACCAAATTTTCAGAAGGTCTCTTTCAGCCACTGTCCACTAAAACGAAATCTCTTTCGGGGTAATTTGAATTAAAATTATGATCATTTCTCTTTTTCTCTGCCATCATCCAAAGTGAAAGGGACACTCAATCAACCCTTCGGCACTTTTATCACCGCCAAAGCTTATAAATTTTTATTGCCACGGTATTTATTCTTAATCAAGCTTAGTGATTTTTATAAATATTTTCTTGTAACACTAAAAGGGTTAATTTGATTATGATCATTAAAAGATCGCAAAATACACCCAAATCAGGCTAAACTGTAGCAATTTTTTCTCCTTCCATCCAGTCTCTGCCAATTTACTTTACGACAGAATACTGTGAGCTTAAGAAAAAAATCTTAAATTTCATCTTGCTATTTAATAAGAATTCAACGATCGTGAGGAAAAAATTAAACCAAGGGGCTATTGACTAACGGAATTTTGATTTATTTTTGCGAATATCTATGATTGTGCATCCAATGAGGATTGTAAGGAAGATTTTGAAGGTATTTTTCAAATAATCTTCAATTTACATTGAAGGTAAATTTCGGAAAAGTATTCAGATGAAAATATTAAGAATCTACTTCACTGCCAGCGACGTTTCGATAATTTTTTTTAAAAGATATTTTTTGAATTAACTTGAAAAACATCATTAAAACGTAGTTGAAAAATACATTGTTCGGAAAACTTATGAAATAAAATAATATTTGAATTTGGTGCGCACTCGAAGTGGTGAATTCGAATGGTGAAAATAGAGAATGTGGGAAAAAAGAACGATTTGGCGGCGAAAATGACAGATCGGATTTCTAAAGCAAGATGTACGGATGCAAACCGGCTTGCTCCGTAATAAAGTGTAATTTATCGCGAAAAATATGGAAATTTCGCAAACAACATCTTTCCCATAATTTTTGGATAAATTGCTTCAACTTAAAAAATGAAATAAATTCATATTTAATAAATCTTTAAAACTAAATGAAAGATTCACTCCAAAAAAAATTTTAATTTCCCCTTGATTTGTGGAAAAACTTCTCAGAAGCAATCTTAGAATTTTTTGAAGAAATTTCAAAAGCTTAGCTGTTTGCCCTTTCAAATTTTAACAAGACGATACTTTGTTGATCGCAAAGTGTTAAGATCCGTTTTTTTTGTGTGGCACAGCCCCTCCTCACATTTCTGCACTGTAGAGCAACAACATTGTGCACAAATCAAGAAATTCAGAAGGTGGCACACTAAAATGAAAAAAAAAAGAGAAGCCACATAAGATTCTTATCAATTATCCTACATTATTTAACTCTTCCGCCACAATCAGATTGCGACAATAAAACAGAGTAAAATGTGGTGCATTCCAATTTCTCTCACTTCTTTTTCGCGAATAACAAAAAAAAACAGACGAGAAGAACTATTATAAGCAATTTAATGTATTAAAGAAAATTCGTGGTGTCTTGAGCCATTCTTATACCTTTTGTTGCATCAAGTGCAGTGAATTAAAATAATGGAATTAATGTTCTTCTTCCTCTATTTCACATAGCACATCTCTCTCTTTGCGCTATGTGTTTTGCTTTTTGATTCTCTACCTGTGTTCTCGCTATAAGTTCTTCTTTTTCGTCGTCTTTTGGTCTGTCGCACGATCACGACCACCGTAACCATATACAATGGCACCATAAACGAAATTACGAATAATTCAATATTTAAATTGCGCACGGGGGTTTTTTTGTTGTTAAATTGTTCAGGCCACGATCCCGTGTCCAGAGTCGCGCTTAATTTTACTGGGTTAATTGTCTAGTGATCTAGATTTTACGCGAAAGGGCCAAAAAAGTCAACCTTATTTCATATTCTTTGGGGACATGGCCATGAAAAATTGCGCGAAATGTAGCAGAAAAATCATTTCGAAATTTTGTCCACTTGAACCATTGTGTGCGCAATCTTGGCATGGAATGATCTACATTTTGATGGCGATCGTGAATGAATTCTTTCACCTGCTGTGTATTAGATGATCCCCGGAGATGATTCTCTAATGATACGGCAAAAGAAGAAAGAATATTGTTTCTATGCGGTGCACTCAAAATTGAAAATTGCAGTAATGACAATATAATAACAGAGCTCAAATAGCGATCTGTACGTGTGCCAAGATCACATGAAATGATCATCATGATTGCTTAGGAGTCTGTTGGTTTGTATTAAGCGGGATTTTATCGCGCGAAAAACTGCCCAGTGTCTGTTGGAAATTCACAGCTTGGAGGGGTTTTGATTGAAATGCGTTGGAGGTATGTATGTATATAAGAAAACAAATCGTTTATCTGTGACTGTTGACCCCGCGATCAAGTGATCGCGTTTGATCGCATTTATGAATTTTGTATGCAATTTTCTTCCGTGAAAAAGAGGCTAATCCACTCCTAAATATTTCTATACATTCCTCCCGAAAAAAAAAAACAAATAAATATTAACAATTTATTTACCCACATCCATGTTGGATTTTGTGAATGTATATGGGTTTATTTATGATGTCTTGCTTATAAATTTATAATTAATATTTTTATAGCTCGGGAGACACGGTTAGGTGATCATACATTTCTCTGTTGTGTACCTACTATACAGTCTTGTAGCCACTCTCAAGTGCGCAATCTTTTATATTATGAATTGTATGTACAGAACAACATGAACTTCAGAGGGCAAAAATCATAATGCTAAAGGCTATATGGCTCTATGAGATTTGCCGTGAGTTACTCGATGGTGATCATCAAGTGTGAACAAATTATCATAAAACTAAATTATCTTACAAGACCTGCTGCACACATAACAAATAACCCTTCTCCCCCTCCCGCATTCACCAAAAAGGGGGCTGTGATGCCGCGTCCCAAAGGAAACAGACACCATACGGACACCATACACATAATGTTCCACCAACTCATGATGATGATGGTGCGGAGTCGGTGGAGATAATTAAAGTATTGTGTGCATGAATTATTTATTGAATCACAAAACCCAACAAACATCTCTATGTCAGAGAAAAAGTGCTTGGCGATGAACAATAAAAACATTAACTAGAACACTGGGTTTTTTTTTCTTCTTCTTCTCAATGTTCTCTTTACAAATTCATCTTACTTTTCTTTCCATATCTTGCTTGGCAGATGGCTCGAGCTATGATTTTTTCTAACATAGATTTTAAAATGTGATATTCGTTTAAAAGATCTCGCGGTATTAATATGAAAATGCTGATCATAGCATGGAGATCGCAAATGTGATCATGATATGTGAAAAAATATGTTTGTAAAATTAACACATTAAAAGCCAGAAGCAGGAGGTTTATTTTCTCACAATTTAATCCATATAGGAGGGAAATTTTCTTTGGTTTGTTGGAACAAGACGAAGGGAATAAAATAAAATTTTCTGAGATCAGTGACAAGATTTCTTTCTACTTTATCAAAAGTTTCAAGAAAACTTGTTCTTTTTACCCAATTACTATTTTTTAACCCTTTCGCATTCATTATATTAATCATTACATTAACCTAAAACGTAAATCATTATGTTTTACAGAATTTAAAATAATTTAATTTACATAAAAGATTCCAAAGAAGACGCTTTGATAAAGAAATGTTGTCTGAGAGCATTCATAGAATTTATTCATGATGACAAGACTGAATGTTTCAATATTTTTCTATGCTTCATGTGAATCCTGAAGGGTTAATAAGTAGACTCAACCCACCTTACTCTATCAGTTTAATGAAAGGATCAATTTTTCTTTGTTTTATTAACCCTTTCAGGATTGCCTAAAGTGCATGAAACATATAAACATTGAAACATTCAGTCTTTTAATCGTATAAATTCTATGAATGCTCTAAGGGGACATTTTTCTTTAACAAAACCTTTTCTTTGGCTTCTTCTACGTGAATTTAACTTTTTTCTAGCTTTAAAAAACGTTTAAATAAAATTTAAATTCGAGAAAACATGATGTTTCACACTTGAGTCAATGTCGGATCCAATTGACGCGAAAGTGTTAAATCATATCACAGTTAACATAATCACTGAAGATCGTATATCCATGAAAATATTTCAATTTATCCCATAAATTATTTAAATAACATTTTTCTTACATAAAATCTTTGTCAAGCGGCAATCTCCGCGTAATCAATACTCTCTCAAGGAGATTTGCTTTCTTTTAAAATTTACGAGACCATCGATCGCGTTAGACAAAAGCAAATCGCCTCGTGGGCATCTAAACATTCTCAAATTCCACGTCAGATGTTTTGATGTGATCTCAATGGAAAAAGTGAGAACATTACCACCCATTTATGATATAATGCAGAGAATTTTATATAAGCACCGCATGCTCTCAAAATCTCACACATTTTTCTTTTCACTGTAGGAATATTTCCATACAAACAGAGATTGAGTTCAAGCAACTCATTTCTGCATCGGCCACCATGAGATATTTGCTCAATATATTCCCATCCACCACCCAGCTTCATTTCAGCGCATTAATTTGTGATAAATTGAGAGTTTGAAACCTCAATTTCTTGCTCAATTCATTCTGTGTTCAATTTATTTTGCGCGAAATGAGCCAAGAAGCTTTTTTTCGGCATAAGACTCAGGGAAATTAATTAACAGTAAATACGGAGATATCTTGCTGAGGGGGATTCTTTTCAATTAAACCCCATTTTTGGGTAAAATAATGTCTCTTGTTCATAATTTTATGATTTTTTATGCACCAAAAAAGGAGCGCAAAAGCTTTCAATGCGCTCAAGAAGAAAAGAAAAAACAATCTCATTGCCACCCAAAGAAATGCATTTTAATTGAAAATCACTGATTTTATTGCTTAAACAGCCCATTCATCAACTTTACCAATAAGCCGTGTGTAAGTTTGCAAGAAATTGTCAGCTAATCGTGGGGGTTCCTTTGCAAACAAGAAGATTACGATCGCGAGATATGTTGTTCAAATATATGTTTCACAGTGAGAAATATTTTGCTTTATCAATCTTCTTAAATATTTAATTTTATTGATTGTATTTTGATCAAGAAATTAGATTTATCGAAGCGATAGAAGCTATCGATCAGTGATCTGTATACCGCCCTCGACAGGTGAAAAAATCAACAAATCTCAAAACGACCGTTATTACGTGATACCTTCTTTTATTGCTTCGCGATCGATGGCAGATCGATCATTGATAGGTTGTTAATTAAAGCGATTAATTCAGTTTATTTCGCATTCAAGATTAATCAAATAAAAATGATTTGATTTAAATGTTATAATCTCAGAGATTTAGGGGTTTTCCTTCGCCAGGGGGCAAAGAAGTAAAACTTTTTGCATTTATATTCAGATTGTGTAGATAAAAAATTATTTACAGTGGAGCTACGTAGTAAAAGATTTTATATTATATTCAGTTGAAATCGAAAAAATTTAAAGAAATTTTATTTAAAGAATTTTGAAAAACTTAAAAATAATAGTACCTACATAAGAACATTCAAGAATATTTGAAACCTTAACTGATTTTTTTCAGAAGATTTTTCTACTCTATCCGCAAGATTTAAATATTCGCTGAGAATTTACTATATTTCCAGAAACAGTGAGAAATAATCTATGAAAAGAGAGTAAGTTCTTAATTTTCTTTACGACATTTTGCGTTTATTTGCCCCCTTCTTCAGTTAAAATTAAATAATGTTTTGGAAATCAAAGTAATTTTTTTTTAAATAAAAAGTTTTCAATAAAAACGATCAACAAATGCAAGAGCTTTTTTCCCCTGCGCAAACTCATTTTGGAAAGTTTACGATATAGAATGAAAAAGAAGTTAGTGAAAAGCGTTAAAATGCAAGAAAATCACATCAATTTGACGAAGGGTTCACACAAAAGTTCACAAAGTAAATGCTCAATTTCTCCGTGAAGTTTCAATTGCACTTCCTTTCCTTGGCGGTGTGTGTATTTTCTCAAGCGTATCTCATGTGGAAATGAGAACCACGACGAATGAGTCTTGTCCTAGTAGCGGAAAACTAAAACCTATATAATGAGGTATTGGAAATAATTCATAAACACCACGATCGGCGATCACAGAGGTGATTTGAGCGGTGTGGGACTTTGAAGTTTAGCAAGTCCACCCATAAATGCGTGAAGATAGTGAATTATGATAATGTTGGGAATTTGCCGGAGAGAATTGACGTGGAAGAGAGAGAGAAAATTTTTTTCGTTGCAATTCTTAACCCTTTTATCGCTTCTTTATAAGAAGAAAAACATTTCTCGATTGCAAGTGGTCAGTTTGAGGAATATTTTTGAGACCCTTGGAGGAAAATTCACGGAAGAAATTCTATCCCCCGGTTGGAAGTTATATTAGCTCTCCACTTGATTCTCCGCGCAATGCTATATGTGAGGTAATGATGATTTAACGAGCAATTTTGATACAAAATTGCACTATAATGAAATGTAAGTAGCAATAAAATTCAATATTGCTGGAAAAAGGTGGGAGGTTGGATAAAAATGATTACTTACACAGCCCACCTTCATTCTCATGCCTTCTTTTGTGTGTTTACGAGGTGATCTCCTCCCCCTACCAATTAGATGTATATTTTCACACTAATTTTTCGGTAGTTTTCACCATTGAGCACAATTTAATTTTATGGCTCCTTTTAATGGTGCGCACCTCCACCGCTCTCAGCAAGAGAAGGCATTAAAATTCTTCCAATCTTCATCAATGAATCCGATTGAGTTTCCCACCCGGACCACACGGCGGAAGCCCTAAAGTGAGCTCTCCTTGGTGGGCACGCGGGACTTCATTCATTGTTATGTACAGCAAAGGAGTACCACGGATAGGCGGTAAGAGAGCTCATTAGCCCGCCAGGAAATTAGATTGAAACGCACAGAGGCGATTTGGGTCAATTTATCATGATGGTTAAATGTGCAAAGAATAAGATTCTTCGCAGGCAACTAACGCACTGTTGAGAGGTGCTCAATCAAATTGAAATCTCTTTTAAATTGACTCACCCAGACGTGCTATACATTTCTCACGAAAAATAACAACGCACACCGTTTCCATCTCTTGGGGAGATTTAAAAGCGAATTATGCAATAATTGCCCCGGAATACGAGCTCCCGCTACGTTTCGGCCAGTTGAGAAGGTGTGCTGCGAAGAATCCACCGTGATAAATCTCCAAACCACCTGCCACGAGACGGTATAATCCTCGCCTCCCAAAAAAACCACACATCCCATGCAAAAGATATGCGCGCATCTTGAGAATTTTCCGATTAAAGAAAAAAAGCAGAGAGGCTTAAAGACCGGAGGGAATTGAGCTGCCTGATAACAATAAGATCACCACATGAATTCACTTTACAAGCCTTCCAGCAAATAAAACGATTAGCCTTTTTTTCGTTCATTTTAATAAATTGAATTACACTGAAAAAAAATCCTAATCATTCTCTATTCACGGTCAGTGCTTAAAGACACTTTTCTTATTTTAAAAATTCTCAGATTCTCATTGCAAGAGAGATCATTTTACTACAGCGATGCACTTTATTGCATCAACTCTATGGTTCCCATGTTCAATCTGGGTGCAACGAATGCATTTCCAGAGGACAAAAGAAAACGTCTTGATGATGATGAGAGGCTGCACAAAAAAAGTGAATTTGCATCATTTATTAATTGGTTTATGGAAGACTTCTTTTTCACCTCAGCGATCATGCAAGCAAATTGAGAGATGAAGTTATATGATTATTCAATGAGAAAAGGGGTTTGTCATTTGTGAGTCTCATGTACAAAATAATAAACTTTAATGAGGAATAAATTCTTTATTAAAATAAATCTTAATCATAACATCAAATGTTAAAAAAAAATTCCTGATTTTTTTTTTATTTTGCACGAAAACATTTTTTAAAAGTTGAATGTTCTCATTTCTAGAATTATGAAGCCAAAGGAATTAATTCGTTTCTATGTATATGAACTAAACCTTCATTCAAATAAGTAATCGGATACGCACAATTTATTAGAAAAATTAAAAAAAAGAATAAGAAATATTCAAAGAAATTAACTATTTTTCAATGGAAAAAGTCGGAAAAAATTATTAAAAAATGTAAACAATGACGTCACAGAATCGTTTTTTTGTCTCTTTAAATGTATACGCGTCTTACGCGCTAAAGATCCCACAGTGAGTTTAAAAAGTTTTTTATGCTTTATACATTCAAAGAAATGAAAACTATATACTGTGACGTCATTGTTTGTATTTTTTTAGAAAATTCTTAATGCTTTTTCTAGCTATTCCCAATGAAAAATTTATTTTGAAACTGATTCTTCTTTAATCTTCTAAAATTAGGCTTGTTTAGATTTTCTCCTCAAATGAAGAAATTCTCTTTTTCAAATATGTCTCTTTCTTTTTAAATTCTTCTATCCAAAGCTTAAATTCAAATGTCCCTTCTCCCCTAAATGACACACCCCTTCGCTGACCAAGAGAAGTTTGGGAAGCCGTTATTGAATTCATATTAAAACGAATTAAATTCGATTGTTGATCGAAAAGTGAACAAAGAACATTCCATCCAATTCTTCTTCTCCTCACACAGGTATACCCAATAGCCCCAAGAGGCAATTGTGATGGGGCTGATGGGAGTACAAAAAAAACTAAGAAGGTAAAAAAAGGTAGTCAGTTCCGGTAGTGATCGTCGGTATTGTGCATTTTCTCATGATTTGTACGTTTCTTCTCTTATCCCACCATCCTCGCAATCATCTTCTTCACACAAAGTACATTTTGTAAATATTCCAATCAATCTACCAACTGTATTGAACATAAACTCATAATTTATTGATTCAATCGAAAAATCATCATAAATGACCCTTTTGGGGGCTACACACGTGAACACTGTGCCGAAATTTGAATAATTTCTGATTCATCACTCATGTTTCATTCGTGGCGCGAGGAGGAGGCACAAAAATCCAATCACACTTAACTGTTGGACCATATGCTGCCACATGGAGCCATTGGCTTCTTCGGGAAGCACATCTTTGCTGATTAAGAAGCAAAGATTGGGAAGATGAGGAAACGTACGCACGCATCCTTTGATGAGATATCACTTCGTTAACCAAGACGTTGATCATACAAACGAATTTCTTAGAAATTTTATTCTTCGACAGAAGTCTGTCTGTAGAATATTCCCTTTGAAAGTAAAAGAAGTAAAAGCACCGATAAACTGCTTAAAAATTCATAAAAATCGTTTACTTTATAAGCAATATGATGGAGTTTTTTTCTTGTGCAGAAGAAATTCAATAAGGCAACACGCATGAACTTCCCTCGTGTGCAATTGAACGTCATTGAAAATGGACATGTTGGCTGATAGAATGTTGACTTTTTCCTTTGGCGCAATTGGCCAGCGTGCCAGTGTCTCCGTGATGATGAAGAGACGCTGATGGCTGTCTGATGGTTGAAGAGAAAATCAACTTGCATTAAATACTGTAAAAGTCCACAAGATCTTCTGCATTTGTCGCGTCTGCTGCACTATTCCAATGTCTTTTGCTTTGGATTCCGTTAGAGATTCTCTGAAATTACATTTCAATTTTTCCCCTCCTCTTGGTAGCATCCATCGAAGGTGCACACGTGAAGAAGTTGAAGGAAAAAAGGATAAGAAAAAGTTCCCCCAAGATTGTGGCGGAAAGCAAAGAAAATTGGCACCAAATGTGATCATTTATACGATCATCTCCCTTTTGCTACAAGACAGGTGCGAATTTAAATTGTGACAAAACACCGTTCTGCTTCAAGAATTTATTGAGGAAAACAATCAGATTGAAATCTCGCTCTGTAAAAGGTGAGAATGATCCTCGCTTGTAAAATGTCTACGGCGTGATGCTCGAGGATCGCGAAATCTTCAATTTCACTTACACTTCATGTCTCGCTGTGTCTTGTTGAAAAGAAAACATTGTTGTATGCGAAGAGAAATTGCGGGAAAAATCTCTGATGGTTTTTTGTGCCCATGTTGGAGGGAAATGTGGTTTTTCTACCTTTAAGCAATGTTGCGGGTAGAGAGGTGAGAGAAATTGTTTATGTGTCATATAATGAAGATGCGAGTATACCCAGAGACCCGGTGACTGGACCAAGAATAGTGGACAAGACAACGTGTCCATACCGTTGCAAATAATCCTCCCAGAGGTTATACCACGCATTCAATCCAAGATTAAAATCTTCTATTTCAAATAAATTATTTCATTTATACGACATCTTTGGCAAGAGAAGAGAAAATATATTGACAATTTGTTGGTTTATCTCACTTTGGAAAGTGATGAATAAATTTTTCCTCATTCTCCCATAAAACACCGCGCAGGGATATAACCGAAAGCTTCGAATTTTTTGGGTGACAAACTTCACCGTGCGCATGAATATTCAATTGAATAATTTTCAATATTCCACAGCATCATGCTGTGTGAATCAAGAAAAAAAATGTCGGTGAGAAATTCTCCCTGAATTTCTTTCGTATCATAAATCCATTTGCAATCTTTACGGTGTTTGCGGTATGCTCATAGGGTTAAGCCATGACCTTGTGTAGCTTGCGGGTGGGTCTCACAGTGCAAAAATTAACAAAATGACCCAACTGTCTTTACTTTGTTTGTTTTATAATTTTATTACTTTGCTCCTACCTTCGAAGATTTGCATACAAATTTGGGCAAATTGTAAATTAAAGTCAAATTCAGGGTACGAAGGAATGCATTAAACCGATTAAATCCATTAAGTAAAGGTTTTATAGGTTGAGGAATCTCTGGAGAATTTTTTTTCTGGTTTATTCTTTGGTAATTCAAAGTTTTCTGAATTTTAAAATGAATTTTTGTTGTGGTTTTGAGTTAGAGAAAGTGCTGAAATAAAAACCCTAAAATTTCAAAAATTCTTTAAAGAGTGAAAGAAATTCCTTAAAGTGCGAAAGATTTTTTTTTAAAAAGTCAATCGTTAAAAAACAAATAGTTTGAAAAAAGAAACGTCAAACGATTAGAAAATTCCCTTAAAATTAAAAAGAATTTCGTTGTTTTCTTCTTATTCAAATAATTTGTTTAATTTATTTTAATTTTTTATTAAAAAACTCTTTAAAATCTTGTCCAAAAATTTTCCTTTCACAAAAATTGAAATTATTATTAAGATATTTTATTAAACAAGTATATGATTTAATCTTTTTTTAAAAAAGATTAATATTTGCAGAATGATTTTTAAAAAATCTTTTTTTTCTTCTCTTTTCAGGTAATTTGTTCATTCAAAAATTAGATCATTGTTCCTCCTCCTCCTCCCGGAAATGACGTGCAGAATTATTTTGTATGATCTCTCTCGCAATTCTTCTCCTTTCCAAACAAGAGAGACTTCCTCTGCTCCCCCAAAAAAAATAAGAAATGTGATTTTTATACGATAGCGAGGAACGTGCCGTTTCACGTAAAAATCATAAATCACACCTGAAACCGTGAGGTGAGTGTATGTTTAAATAATAAATTAATTAAGAAGAGATTGACTTCGTCATAAGCCAGGTTCACTTACATTGCAATTAACTGGGGGGAAAATTAAGGTGAAAATACGTATAGTCAAGTTGGGGCTTTGTGTTTTAGCTCTCCTCTTTCTGCTCTCTTGGGCTAAAAGCTAAATTTTATTATGCGCGTGCTCCGGATCATCAAAATTGAATCATTCATAAATTCAACATCTCATATGCATAACTTTTGAAGAAGCTTCTTCCCCTTCTTCGCCACAGGAGGAAGAATTTATTTATGATTGTTCCATGACAGTTGTTCTGAACCATGAGATTTTTTTTTGAACGTTCTTCTGCAGAGTCAAACAATTCTGCCCATTTTCTGAGTTTCTTCTTCTTTCGTGGAAACTGTTAATTTGTCTCCTTTATATCACACACGAGCCCATATCGGCCAATCTTCTATGAACCTGAACAATTAGAGAATATCGATCACGTGTGTGGAGGAATCCGCACGCACTCTCAACTAATTTATTCACGAGGAAAAGAGAATTATGCAAATTGAGGTGCGGATGCTGCGGTACAAGGAATGCTGTGAGAGCATTTTTCCGGGCTCTTTGCTGTGTGATCAATTGAGGAATTGTCAATGAATACGCAACAATGCCTCACATTTTGCCACTTGTTGTGTGTGTGCCCTTCCACGGACAACATGCACCTTAAATCTCTTTTGCATCGAAGAGTTGTCTCATTTCACCGCAATAGCCATTCAATATCCGTTTGTCGACAATAAATATCTCGTGAGAGCCAATGGAAATGAATTTATATCCATTGCATGGGGACAAAATAGCCAACATATCGAAGAACAGGTTGCATCTATTTTTCCCGCCTTTTCTTAGAACCTCATCGCACTCATCTTATGCTCCACCGTGCAATGGGTTAAAACTGCTTTTTTGTCAATTAACATTATTAATTTATAAACGTTCCAACATTAAACTCCAACCATTCCTGCACTTGCCGTGGCCTTTTTTGTATTATGTACATAATATACCTACCCATCCTCTCTCAACCTTTTGCTACTCTTTTACGATAATTTTTGCATGTTGATTCCCAAGATTCTTGATGCGAAATCTCTCTTCCAGAATCTTTAGAAGCGATTAGAAAAATTTGTTGAGAAATTCTTACGGGACATGTGCACATGCGAGGATCTAATCTAGTTCCGCGATGGTATTTTTGAGTTAAAAGAATAAAAAATATTCTCCGCTATATGATCAAAGGAGAAAGAATATGTAAATGGCTTCTGGGGATGTGATTGGTTTGCGTGTTTATCGATTAATATAGGAAATTTTTATTAAAGTTATGCTTAAGAACTTTTGATTTTCTCTTGTGAAAGCATCAATTTTGTTAACCCTTTCGCGTTCACGTGAAACATTGAAACATGAGCTCTTTTTATCACGATATTTATTGCCTATAGATGCTTTTAGTGGACTTTTCTCAGTTAGAACGACTTCTTTGATCTCTTTTGTGTGAATTTGATGCATTTGTAACTTGGAAAAACAAATAAATTCATAAATAATTGGAAAAATTAAATGTTTCTCGTTTGGGTCAGCGTCGTATGATCCAAAAAACGCGAAAGGGTTAATGGAATTCTATAAGTATCACTTTCTTAGAAAATATTTCCATAACTTTTTTGTTAATGTGTGCGTTAAAGCTTTCATGTTTAACACATCCAAAGAAATGTAGAAAAACCTTCTAGGAAAATGTAAGGAAAATCGTATGGAAAAATCTTACAGAAACGATTATTTCACATCAGAATCCATCCACTGCCATAATTTAATTTTCAAATAAATTAGGTAAAAGAAATCTAGATAATTTTCGTTTGATTTCTTCCCTATAATACCCTTAATACCCCAATTCCATCTTAGAATTCTCTTCTTGCGTGTTTTACACAAATCTTGATGGTCATTCCGGTAAATTCTTCTAATCTCAAAATTAACTCTTACTCCATTCTTGCAAAAAAAATATCCACAACATCACCTTTCAGTGAAATTTATCAACTTCAATGTGAACGAAGATTATCGATGTTCAAAGCATCTCTAAATCCCTTTGAATGATCACCATGTTGTGTCTCTGCTCGCACGTTGAATCAACACAACATACCAGCAAAAAAAAGAGTTCCATTAAACAGCATCACCAGACATGGCACAAAAAGAGGCATAATTGAGAGTGATTTAAGACTATGAGGAAATTCAATTAGAAAACATGGGGCTTTTTTGCACGATGATGCGGGAATCTTTGGCGTGATCTCAAAATTTAATCCCAATGATGGTGCTTTGGCAAAAAAATCATTATGTCGAGATATGTTGGCAATGAAAAAAAATTTTCTTAACAAAAAAAGTCGGAAGTTTAGGGAAATATAAGCAGCTCGTTTAGGTGGGGAAGGAGATGCAATTGAGGAGTTAATGTGAAGTTTTCAGATCAATTCTGTGAGTGAGATTAAAGCTAAATAAAGCAGACAATGGAATGTTTCAGGTGCTACCATTGTGCGGGACATGAAAAGTGTCTCCTGAGTGTGTGAGATAGAATGAGAGGATGGAGAAAATAGCTTCCTCTGAGAATTCCTCCATAAGACTGTACCTCCATGATTCTCATACGCAGACCGCCACATCGAGATAAACGAGTGTGGTTGAAACGACTTTTTGACTAAATAGACTCATAAAATATGCACGCACCCAAGTGTTTTTAAGGAAAACCCAACCATTATGCTGCAAACAATGATTAATAGGCGCATAATTCATCGTATCACTTGCAAATAGTTGGCAATAATGTCATCATGGGGCTATAAATCAGGTGCGATTTATCCTTGTTTGAGAGGTGACAATGTGCATTGGAATTCTTCTCGCACCTATTCCCTTCTTCTTCCCCAATGCATATGCAAATTCTTTTTTTTCCCCTCGTCTCAATTGCCCATTATTTTCCCATAAATCATCCGCAATACCTTCGTAGACGGCCCTCATTGCCTTTTATGCTACACAGCCAGAGAGATGTGTAGCCAAGTAGTTGTGGACACAAAATTGACCACAATCCTCGCGCTCCCACAGAACATTCTCACCCGCGAGAACCACACAAAACAACCCGCAAAGACACATCGATAAATTTATTCCGCATATGCTGCATTATGAACTTGTTCCATTTGTGGATGGCAAACAAGGAAGATACTGTTTTGAGATTAAGTCGACATCCAATCTCTTACCTTTTTTTCCACTTCATTTCTCTCCCGCCTTCAATGCAACCGATGCGACGATGTTTAATATTTCGAGTTCGTTTTTTTCTTCATCATCTTCATCTTTTAACTTTAAAGAGCGCGCGATGATTCCGGTGTGCGCGCGAC
Organism: Lutzomyia longipalpis; assembly: GCF_024334085.1. Classification (NCBI taxonomy): domain Eukaryota; kingdom Metazoa; phylum Arthropoda; class Insecta; order Diptera; family Psychodidae; genus Lutzomyia; species Lutzomyia longipalpis. The sequence goes on from NC_074707.1 coordinate 48,132,585, forward strand.
AAATGATCTTGGGATTCCAGGTGAATGGGCAGATTAAGTGCCAAAGCTGAAGAAATGATCCACAAAAGATGCAAGTGGATACCACTCAATTTACTCTCCCAAAGAAGAAGAAGATGCAAAATTTAACTGGAGATTGGTTGACCTTTTTTATGAAATGAGAGAAATGTTTTGATCTTCCTCATCAGTGTCGTTCTTTATGCGGGGATTTCTCTGCAAAAATTAATGTGTAGCACTTCCGAAAGTTCATTGGGATTTTTATGGGGATTTAAAAAGTATTTTATACTTATTTTTTTATATAAATTCTTTTAATGAGAAAATTTCTTTTATAATTACATTAAATAAATTGGTAAAATTTGATAGGGGAGATTGGGGCCATAATTACGGGCGTAGCTAGTAATCTTTGACGTTTCTTTTCTACTAACGTTTAATGTTTCTTTTTTAAAGTTAGACGGTGGTTTTCTAACATTTGAATTTAAAAAAAAAAATGTTTGAATTTCGTTTTCAATGCCTGATATTCATTTGTAATGTTTTCCAAATTCTTTTAACGTTAATTTTCTTATTTTTGTTTCATGTTTCTTTTCTACTGTTTAACATTTTCTCAAACTCTTGATGTTTTTTTTTACAACGTTAAATTTTTTATCTCCAATGTTTGAGCTTAGTTTTAAATGATCTTTCTTTTTTTAACCCTTTAATGTTTCTTTTCTAACGTCTCATGTTTGTTTTCTATAATGATTATTGTTTGAAGTTTCTATTCTAACATTTGAAAATTCTTTTAAAAAAAAAATTTCACATTTAAGTCTGAAAATCATTCATTTTGACTTCTAAAGAACATCCGGAACTTATAGGAAGATGAGAACTTAAATTAAAAAGAAAATCTAATAAAATCGATCATCTTTGCCCCAGTTTTCCCTACAAATTTCTCTCTAATTTCTCACAATTCTGACCATCTGAGGCATCCAAAGGGGTAGAAAAGAATTCAAGTGCATTCCTTATAATTTCCATGGAATTCATGGAAAATTTCAAAGCTCATTGCAAGTCCTAAGCACAATGAGAGGTAAGAAATGAAGGAGATTCCCATCGACATCATTCCATGCTCTCTTGGCTTTTTACGCGACGATTGCAAAGATTTTCTCAAGCACCCTCTCAATGGTGCGGAGAATGGTGTTTGTCGCATTGGGTGAATGGCATGATTGAGAATTTCAAGCATAAATGAGAAAATATTGCAGGAGCTACGATATTGTGTGCCAAATGGAATATTCATAGATGCGGCTATTTGGCTTTCCGTTTCTCTGCCTTTTTGGCGTAAAATGCCGCAAACGAGATTTTCAGCAAATGTATATTTTCATTTTGCACCATGACATCTTCTATTTGGTACATTTAATTGCCACAATAATCGTAAATTGTGGCAAAAATTGTCCCATAATCCCACCTGGATGGGACTACCAAGTCCCGAAGGTGCGAGAGAAGGGGGGAACATTAGGAGGAGTTTCATCTCTTCAATTGTGTACTTAAGAAGACTTTATGGACATTTTAACACAAATGTTGAGGATTAAACGACAGCGCAGAGTTAATTTACGAAATGATTATGCTAATAAATAGCAAATCAGTTCTTTTCTTTTCATCTTCTTTGCTAAAATATTCATGCCGATCTGCGATGGGTTCCCCATATCAAATTGCAAGACAGAGATTAGAATTTTTGGTTTTTTTCTCACAAAGCTCCAATCTTGACATTTTTATTGGAACAATAATCTCACAGTTGAGCACACGACCACGATGGACAAATTGGTCTAGATTCTAGCGCGACTCTAGAATTGAAGTGATGCTGAGATGAAAGAGACAAAAAAATAATAAGGGACAGATTAGTGTTGTTTGACCGCAAGGAAGTGATCGCAATAATTCATTGAATTTTATTATATTTAAATTCCAATGTCGCATTTTAATCCATCCCACCAGAAAGCTCGCGACAAAATACCGTCATTTGCATTTTTTATTTATACAATATTATACCTTTCGGAGGGGGGAATAGATGGCTTATGCTGGAGGTAGAATTTCGAGGCGATATCGAACTGTGCATTTCTCTGAGCATGATTAAAAATTCAGATGAAGAGCCCAGCATAATTCGCTCAATAAATTTCACGGCATGGGGAAATGTGTGAATAGAGTGGGACAAAATACAAATGTATTAAATGTTTTTGTCCACGAAAATATCTATTCTGTGATAAATTGCATATAAATCAACGGGGATTTTCACAGCGGGTTCCAATTTTGATAAAAATCCACACATACAATTACAATGCATCAAAATGTTGTCTTAAACAGAATTCAAAAGAAGAGAATTCAACGACAAAGAATACAAAAAAAAAACGTTCAGCCTCCGACTTCCTCCTCGCAGGGAAAGAGATTAAAATGCCGCGGAAAAATCTCGGACATTCCCCGGGCAGCTCAGCAGCAGCAAAAGTGATGTTGGAAGGTGGAAAAAGGAAGGTGAATTGCATAGCAATTGCACACACCGGAGATGTCAGAGAAGAAAAGTGGAGAAAAAATGCTGAAATTGATATCTTACGGTTTTTCTCTCAATAATTACGCATTGCATATATAGAAGATGTAATCCAGGGTGGAATTGTTACCTGTACACATTATCATGGATTATCTACACAAATTGCTTAACCTTCACCGCTGCTCTGTATAAATCACCAGCGCGAGTGGCACAAGTCGAGCACTTTGTTTCAAGACAAGGGGTTAATCATTGATCACCACTGAGATTATTCTGTTTATGTAGCTTTTATTAGAGCTGCATAAAGCATGTTTTTTAAATACTAACTAAAAGTCCTTATTCAAATAATTATTTTTAATTTAATTTTAATTTTTTTAGGTTTCTTTTTTTCATTCTAGATAAATAATTTTTACTTTTTGCTTTTCTTAATTATCAATGTAGTTTTTCCGACGTTTTTATCAATAATTTATTTCCGGGTTCGTCGTCGGCAGTTGAAATTTCTTATCCAAACTCAGAATCTTCCCAGAGCTTTCGGCTTTCGGCCCCGCTCGGAGCCTTTTTCAGGGGCGCTTTTATTAAAGAAAATTTTACAATGGAAAATTATTTTCACTCCCTCGATGGTGGGGAATTACTTCCCAATCTTCGGGTGCGTCAAATACATAACTCTGGTAACAACGTTAATTTTATTAGTTTGTTGATGCCAATTTTTATTTCAAGAAAACAACTTTAACTTTGTTTAAAATCTCAGACTAGAATTAGGGGGAAGATACAAAAAAACATCCTTTAAAAAAAAAGAAATAACATAAAAAATGAAAAATTGTCATCCCCTGTGAATTCTGTGAGCATCAAGCTAAAGTTACGGCGTGGCTAAGTACATGTGGAGTTGAAGAATTGAAAATCGCTAACTGGTGGTGGGCAAAAAGAGTCTTCCTCTGGGAGGCGGGAGAGAAAAACCAACGGCAGCTGATCTACAGTTGTGCGAGCTTTGGCCGGCATTTTTCCGCCTTTCTTAGACACACAACAGTTAACATTTTCTCTTGGGACATTTTGCCGTGTGTTTTTCCCTCAGCATCAATGCCCTTGGTGGAGACCAAACTACACGGGGAATTAAATAATTATATTAGTGGAGATATGGCAGAGAGACATACAGGGAGCCAGAAAAAAAGCCCCAGCGATTGGCTAAGAAAGAAAAACGATTGGGAGGGAGGGAAAGCAAGCGAACCGCTTCTGGCTTTCTTGGACAAGAGCTTCTCATGGGTGAAGACGTCTCCGTCCAACGGTGAAGTTGAGTGAAAAATAAATTCCTTTAACAGTAACATTACTTTTCGTTCTGTGAACTTGAAAATCAAGTAAAACAGGATCATAGATTTAACTTCTTCGGCGCACACACGCAGTGCAATATTCTTATGTTGCGCGCGCGCGGGAAAAAACGGGGAGGGAAGAAACCCCGCGAGATGGTTGCGAAGAAAAACAAAGAAAAAAAAGTTCAGCGCTACAAGAGAATTATGGAATTTGCCTGGGCTCCCAACAAGCAGCTGCTCTTCAATCTCACGCACCTTCCTGATCCATCTAACCAGACTATCCACTAAAATCCCATCAAGATCTTAGAATGTTAATTTTCTTCTTCTTCTCATCTCTTTTCCATACATGTATGCAGATTCCAATCCTTACCGTTGCAGCACGGTGAAAAATTCTTTTGCGGTCTATGAAAATGGTTGAGGGATAATACTTTCTTTGGTCATTTTATGCGTAACTTTGCGTTTTCTTTATGAAGAATAGAAAAAGTTTTGAAAAAAAAAACTAAAACCTCTTACTGATTATCCGGTGTGTAAGCACAAACCCCCCTCGACTTGCAAGAAATTGGGTCAATTGGCGATGCTCTCTATATGTTGGATTTTTCATGTAAATTAAGTTGAGAAAAATTAAAAGTCAATTTCCACCTAATCTGTGAAACATCTGTTTGTGAAATATAAGCTGTTCATTGGAAGAGAAAATCACGTTTTAATAAATATTTAAATACATTATAAAATCTATTTGTAAAGCATTGGTAATTAATTAGGTGTCTTGCAAAGTGGTGATTTTATTATGTAGCTCCATCAGTGTTTTATTGCATTCGTCTATTCATAGCGACATTGCACAAAAATATAATCATGTTGAGATAAAAAGAATGTTGTGAAGATGCGCTTAGATGCGATGAGAGGATGCTCAAATAGCAACTACTCTGTAAAAGTTTTTTTTGTTTAGTAAAGTCAGGGGATTAATTGAAATGACGCAGAGAACAGGAAGATGAGGGAGATGAAGCCTGTTCTATAAAATCATTAATTTTCCAATATATACGGAAAGTATTCTTAATGAGATAGGATGATGGGATGTGATTGAAAGAATTTTTCTTTTTCTTTTTGTTAGCTCTACCCTCACCGCATCTTTATGCTCAATCAGACTCATTAATTAATGCACTTGCTGCACACGGGAAGGCACGGCACGAGTATTGGCGAAAAAAAAATGAAGAAAGAAGAATGAAAAATAAAAGGAAGATCATAGCGAGAGAATTATAATTTAAACCTTTTTCATCGCACCGTCAAAATGATGGAGGTGAAGTGTGCAATTTTCTCCCGGAACGCACGTCCCTCCAACGACGATACCGTGTTATTTTCCAAAATACCAATAATCATGGAATTTATTGGGAATAATATAACACAAATATTTATACAACGTCCATTCATAAATATTCTCGGTAGTTGCGCGCCTTTCCGCCCTCGGATTTCTTCATTTTCGCTTCTTCCCAGTTTGATCTCATTTCCGAATGTGTGGCCGTATTGGCCTCCACAGTCCACATATTCCCTCTAGGAGGGATTCTTTCTCATACACAGATTGTACACCGTAGATTAGAACATAAATAACACCACCATGCCGCGACTGAAAACATTGAAAATCTATCTAGTTATTTTCAATTTCCACCTACCCACGATACCTCGTAGTTTAATGCACTGGAACAGAGTTGAAGAAGTAGGTGAAGATGTACCGTTCTAGATTTAGATAAGGATAAAAAAATTTGAATTCTTGATTTTGCTATATTTTTGGATAGTCGATGAGATTTGAGTGTTTGAATAGTTTAACGAATTTTTGTTGTTGAAAAATTTAAAAATTGGTGAAAAATATTAATCTGCTCTTAGAGTTATACTGGCGTTAACTATCACAGTGTCTTTATTTAATTGAATAAAGCAACAAATTAATTCATTGCTGAGGAAATTAAAAAAAGCTTGTTTAAAGTCTTGATTTTAAGGGACTGCTTGAAGGATCAATAATTTTAGAACTTTCACAGAATAAAACAAATTTTTTGAAGAAATAAATTTTTCTAATACCGGAAATAACAAATTTGAGCAATAAAACCTTTTAAAAGACTTTATAGAAACTTTTTAATTTTGAGTTCCAACATTGACTTAAAAATGATTCGTAAAGGCTTCTTAAAGTTTCCATAACTTCTGAACAAAAAATAATTTTTGAATAATTTCTCAAAAAAATTATTAATCTCTAATCTATAGAACATACCAACTCGTACTTTTCGTTTACAACTGAGAGGAAGCTCAAATGATTTAATTTTCCACGGTAGATATCACAAGAAGTGGTGGAAAATATATTGGACAAAAAGGCATCCACCACAGAGTTACGTGGTGTTAAAGGTATGATGGAGAGGGAGAAAAACAAGAAGCTCAACGCGTGCAGAGTGACAAACATCGTCATAAAGAAATCACATTTTAATAAACAATCTCTCTTTTGCCATGCTCTGTGCCTAAATCATGCTCAATTGGAGGCTGGGTTATGCGCGAGGAAAATTTACATAAAGGTTGCATTTTGAGGTGTCATCGAGCTCATTATTTAGTAGAGGCCTTGTGCATTTTCACCTTGACTTCTTGTGCGGTGGGTACCAGAGGGTCGTTTCTTTTCTTCCTCAATTGCCTTTCCAACGGTCAGAGAGAACATTTTTCATGTTGCCCATTGCGGTGAATGGCAAGAAGATGGCTTTTTGTGGAAATTGTTGCGACATTTTTTTTGCATATCCAACGATGGGTCATATAATGAAATTTAATATTTATTTTTACACCAATTCACATTTTATGCGGTGCAAATACTGTGAGACATTTTTTTGTGTTAACCTTCTCCAACACTACTCAATATTCAATGAGGAAATTTTTGTCGCGCTTTTTCTTCTTCTTGCCCATTCAATTTAATGGATTTTTGTGCAATATAAAGCAGATTGAGAGAAGAGAAAAAATTACCATACTTGATTCTGGCTTTGGTACAATCCCACAAAAGTGAAATAAAAGCTTCCTATTGCCACAAACATCTTCTTTTCTCCATAACTTATCATATTGGCATTTTCATGTTGAGATATTATGTATATGTACGGTGCTGCCCATGCAGAAGAATGTATCTCATTTTCATTACAAATTTATTCATAGGAGTCGCACTGAGGGACGTGCAAGATGACGATGTGAAAGACGTTGGTAAATCAATATACACAGAGCTGAGAGATTGTCAAGGAGGACTTCTCCTTATAATCTATTTAGCTGTTTGCTCCCTCTTAGTGTGATCTTCTTCACACAGTCAAGGGGTCTACTCATTCGCATATACTCTTGTTTACCGTTTACACGCGCACATAATTGCCAATAAATAAATATTCATGCAAAAATATGCTTTATTTTCGCGCGCCACATCTTGGCGCAATTTCACAGACCACACAGAACCGTTTGTCTCTTTATCACCAATCCATTGCCAAACGAGGTGATCGCACGTCAATCAAAATGGAGCGAAAATGAGGCAATTTGGCCACTTAATTCGCACATTTTCACATTAAATTTTAATAACTCTCCGAATGGGGTGTTTTGTGGCGAATAGATGTGATCCATTACATGCCTCAAGTATTTTCTAGATCATGTTCATCAGTCAATTTTCACACCTTTTTACGATAATTACCACACAAACACATACAGGTCGCAATGAAAAGAGCCTACACAATCTCTACAATCTCATTACTTTACGCGCTTTACGCATTGGCTGTGTTTTTGAATTTTAAATTAAATAGAAAATTTAGTATAAAGTTATTTTATTATTTTTATGCTAAAACTAACTCTTCTTTTTTTTTAATTTTTAAATAACTTAAGACGGAAAATCCGCTGCTAAAAAATCAGGAAGTTGAGGCTTTTCTTTAGGGATCAAAGGAAATTATTATCATGCTGAAAATTCCATTTTAAAAATTTAAAAAATGAGTTTTGGACGTTATAAAACCAGTAAACGTTAAAAAACTATTTCAAATTTTCGAATAGGAGTGTAAGACATTAAATTGAATGTCAAATGTTAGAAAAGAAATGTCAAACTTTAAAAAAAAACGTCAGACGTTTAAAAAAATAGTGAAACGTTTTTTAAAAAAATGTAAAGACGTTTCTTAAACTATTTTCATCGTCTTTATTTTTTTTTTAATCACAAAATATCTCCTTGGAGAGATTTCTGGCTACGCCCTTGACAATGGGTTGCCCCTCAGTGCCATTTATTAGACAGGAAGACGTTAATATTATTTTCTATCAGAATAATTTTTGCTCTCAAATCATTTTTTCTTCATTATTCTTCTTGAGAATTTACTTAATTCCACCCATAGCATTTTCTTTAGCTTCTCAATATCAAGATCAATTTTTTTTCTACGCCTAAAGAATGAAGAAATTCAACAAAGGACGAATCACGCAATAAATTTCTTTTTCTGTGCACTTCATCTTATAGTTTAAATGCGATTCCCGTTGATTTCTTTGCATCAATCTCTTCACAGAGATAGAGAAAGAGTCATTGTGGGGTAAACCCCTTGGAATTTAAATGTTCCAACCATGACATGATCCATAGCAACTTCCTCTTGTAGCTTTGTCCGTCAATCCTGGGTGAGTCTTTGGCAGATGTGCCGTGATTGTGTGGGTTAACGTCTAATGATAGGCATTTATAAGTTATGCAATTGGGTGCAAACAAAGGCGAAAGAGGTGCTCCTTGAACTTGATTCCATGTGCGTGGAATCCAGTGAAAATTGCCTGTGCAATCCGTTGATGGAAGGTGGTTTAAATGAAGAAGAAAAAACCAACGACTAGCACGTAACTTTTCTCCTCTATTCGTTGAGTGAAAAGACGTTCGCGAGAGGGGCTTATTAAATTATATGCAAGCAACATAGGCATTGCGAATATAAAGCGATCAATTAGAGACTCTCATAGTGGTGAGAAGAAAGGTGCGCAGAAGGGGGAGGCAATTGCCCACTCTGACGAGTTGGTGGTGTTCTGGTAACTCCAAGAAAAAAAAAGACTTGAACTTTCTTCACGCAAGCATTCAGGGATTTGATTTCTTGGGCAAGATGTGTAACGGATTTATCTTTTTTATCACTCCTGTGCGCAATTTATGCAACAATTTGCAAATGACGGGTAATTTAATGCCACCACATCTCACCTCCTGGCCAATTTCTCCGGTCATTTCACTCTTTTTCCATCGTGGAGGTGCGGGTTTAATTTGCACACACGCGGGGAAAAATTACCCATGTCAGTCGCTTAATTACATTTTCCACAACGCACGCCTAAAAGGTTGAAAACTAATACGTATAGTCTATTGCGTAAAATTGACTGCGCGCCACATAATATTCTTATTAAAGTTGCGCTTAATTTATGTGGTGTGAATTACCAAAAAAAAAGAGAAGAGAAGTTATTTGTGCTCCCTCAACCATTCCGTGTGGGTTCTCTTATACTTATTTTTTTCTTCAAATTATTACAATTAAAATCTGCCCGAAATTCCATCCTCATTACCACTGAAGTAATGTTCGTTGCTGTAGTACCGGCGTCTTAGGTCAAACGGTGAAACACCGCACAGATTGGTAATCGAGAGCAATTTCTTGTCTCAATTTTCTTCCTCTCAAGTTTAGTCATTGGAACCACGAGAGGAAGAAAAAAACATTAGACTTGAGAAAATTAATGACAAAGACACGTCTGGATGGTTTTTTTCTTATATTCCTTCCACATATGAACATTTTTCTCCTCCTCGCCTTATTTCTTGTGGAACTCTAATTGAGATGTGGAGGAAGTTTTGTTACCTGTTCTAAGAGACACCTCGCGATTAGACAAGTGATGGAGAAAAATGTCCATTGAGCTGTATGCTTCTGGGTTGGATTCTCAACTGAGGAGAAATGTGATCTAGAATTTCAAAAAGTTGCGTGTTAAGAATCAAATACTTATTTTACATAACATGTTCCTGTCAATTCACTTTTTTTTCATTCTTAGCATCGTCGAAAGATTTTCTAAGATGATTTATCCCCCCATATTCACACGAAAATCCACGAAATTTCATTCTAGTTCAATCAAGTTCTTGCTGTAAATGAGAAATGTTAGTCGACATTGCTAAAAATTCTTGACTACAACTTTTCCAATAGGAGCGAGAACGTTTTTAATCTGATTGATATTGAGTAAAAGCATTTGCTTGTTAGGCAATATGTTAAGAAATTTTGTATTAACGTAGGTTGGATGATCCGACGAAGAAGAAATAGGTGAAATTGAGCGCAGAAGGTGTGAGTGATAAAGATCCAATTAAGAAAAATGTCTTTTATTGCTTTGGGCTTAGTGTCTGACAGGTATCATCAGCTTGTCTGAAAAGGTATATGTATATAGGAAACCCTAACTCCCTATGAAGCTTGAAAGCCAGCATGCGACAGAAAAGCTCATTAGCGGTATAAGATTGAATCACAATAAGGTGCTTAGCATTAGAAAAGAAATATTTTATTACGGTTTAAGAAGGTTCTTAGAAGAAAAATCTGCATATCTATCTGTTCTAACGTTTAACCATGAAAAATGATACCTTTATGAAGGTAAAAAAAAAATGGAATTTATTTAACTTTTTTGATTTAGAAAGAAAAAAACGGAAAAAACTCTGAAAGTTTTAGTAAAAAAGTCGCTGCGCAAATTTATGTAAAAGCTGTTAGCAAAAATATATAGGTTACAACGTTTAAATAAATTAACGTTTTTAGGCTTACAATTAGTCAAAAAAAAATCCGTAAATAGATTTCTTAATGAATCCCATTAAAAAAATTTTAAACCAATAATTTTTCTAAATCGGTTTAATTTATATCCGGTTTAACGGTCTTAGCTCTTTTTTGCTTCCGTTTTTACTGGAAACGTTTGTTCTTTATAGTCAAAGAAATAGAAAACTTTAGCCAATACAAAAGTTCCAGTAAAAACGGAAGCAAAAAAGAGCTAAAACGGATGTAAATTAAACCGATTTAGAAAAAAAATTGGTTTTTAAATATTTTTCAATGAGATTTATTAAGAAATCTATTTCACCCTAAAAGAAAATATATAAAACAACTCTTTTCTTCCCCAAAATTAGGAAGATTTCAAAACTCCATTTCTATAGCGCAATAGTTTGCGGTTTCTTAACTAGATTGGCCTTTCATGTGCAGCAACACCTCGGTGTGATCTCCAAAAGATCACAACCAGGTTGCATGCCATGGCATATGATCTTGAGATTTTACTTATTTATACCTTTTTGATTCACACAACACGTGCACCTCACAAAAAGTGAATTCATTGATAGACGAGAGAGCGAGAGAAGAGCTCTTGTTGAACGCACAAAGTGATCTGTGGCGGGTTTCCACCTTCGATTTGTACATCTCAATCGGATGAGGTATGAAATGGAAATTCCTAGGGTAAGACTAGTAGTATTGGCTAAAGTGGAAGTGCATCAGCAATTTTTGCCTCTGAGGTGAATTCAAAATTACACCCATTATTTAATAATCCCCGCATTTTGCGGGAGATTGTGAATGAACGTGGTGGAATCAATTTCTCATCCAGCGAGATTGTATCTTTTGCTCCAATTGATAAAATGCAATTTAAACGGGAATTACATTGCGTATTAGTGATCCTCACACATAATTGTCCCCCTCGCTCTTATGTTTTATTCATGCCACACAGCCTAAGCTAATTCCTACCACGAGAGTCCCTTCCATTTGTACATGCCACACAATAAAATTATTATTATGCATATTACGGTGCGTGTGTGGGACGTTTCCTGTTGGAGAGACTTCTTTTTTTTTCTTGCACCTTGCATCGTCAACAAGATCATATGAGGATCAATTTTGTCTCCTCAAGCAATCAAGTGACTTGTTCGTCTTTTTTGTGTTCTGCACTTAATACTCCCTTGGGGGGCTTAATGTGTGGACAAATATTGATTTTATGCAAAATTTAGGGCAATTCCCGAAGAAAAAAAGTAATGGGTAAAGGATCGTGAGATAAAATTAAGAGCGACACTGCTTGTGACGAGATGCAATGATTTCTCGTTAATTTGGGATGAAAATGATCCTCCAAGTCAAATATTTTCATATTTCCCCGCACACCAATTGCTGTATGTCCCCTCTCGTATAAGAGGTGTGTGGTGTGACTTTGCTGATGCCAATAATGATCCCATAAAAATACACTTAACAATCTTGCGATGCTTCTTTTTTTTCGGAGGACGGCATCCGCAAATGGACAATGGGGTTCACGTGAAGATGCCAAGAGGGAGAAAATTGTCATAAAAAAGTGATATGTTTGCCTTAATGAAGAATATCGCGAGCAACAGTTACCTTTATGATCACAGTGTTGTATAATGCAACTTGCATAAGTGAATGTTGCAGCGAAGGCATTAAAATTCAATCATAAAACCTCCCTCAGCTCCACTTTTTTTCTTCGCTATATAGCTGTGTACAACATATAACCTGTGCGCGTTTATGCTCAACCAAATGTCGTGCGTATGAAGTCTCGGGTTGTTCATCAATGCATTTGGTATGACGATAAATATGGGCGGGGTATGAAAAGGGTGATATTTAGTTGTCATGTTTGGCAATTAACACTCACTCCGTGCACTTACTCCTTGTTTGTCCCGGAACGATTCTCCCCACACGAGAAAGCTATTAATCAAATTTTAATAGACTCCATATTGCCAATTATCTTCCCTTTTGCAGGGTATCCCACGATGGTGCGAAAGGTTGCTCAAACTAGCGCGTGCAGACGCCACTGAACGATGGGGCACCGTGGCAGCAGTGGGGTTGTGGTGCACTTGATGTGGATCTGGATCAGTTTCAATGAACTCTGCTCATCGGCGGAACTTAAGGCGTCCCCACTGAAACGAGCCGCATCCACTGAACATGTAGCCAATTTGACCCGACAGCATGGAGGTGATATTTTCGATGCTTATGGTAAGTTCTATGCTGCTCAGTAAATATTTTGAGAAAAATTTTTAAATTCTCTAACAAGTTTTTTGAATAAAGCCTTATTAAGGACATAATTTTTAGGAAAAGAGTTAAGTCTATTTAACTTCCGTAAAGGGACAAAAATTCTCTTCTTAACCCGGAGGATTTTGCTGGCCAAAATGGCCAATCGACTTTCTTTCAATCGCCACAGAATTAAAATCTGTTTAATATTTCGTGATTAATTCTACCTGTTATGTAGGGAAGTTCCATTACTTCAAGATCAATGGAAAAACATTTTCTTTTAAGAGAAAATGAAGGTCAAAGTTTTGAGGTTAGAAACCTCGATTATCCAAGTGTTAAAGTTCTGAAAAAGTTAATTTTAAAAAGAAAATTGAAAAAAAAATTAACCCTTTGAGGACTATTAGGTTATAGCATGAACGAAATGGAAAATTAATTTTTAAGGCTAGCTAATATTTTTTGGATGCTTCCTTCGCTATTATACAGCCAAAGAATCAGTCTTTCACTGAGATGTAATCTCTGAGTTATCTAATTTATTTCGTAACTTTTGTTTCTTAGCATCAAACTTTAAAAAAAAACTGCATAATTTTTAGTAGTTTGAAAATAATAATTTATTCTATTTTTTTATTTATCCAATTGATTAAATCGGAATGAATCTTATAAATAGATTGAACTACAAGAAAAATCAGTGCAATGTTTCCGTGTAGTCTTGAAAGGGTTAATATTAGATTAGATTAGATTAGATTTATTGTTAAAAATTCATGTCTATGGAATAAATTCCACTTTTAGACTATATAATACAATAAATTGTACAATAATTCATAGAGTTGCAAACGATTACAGTACAGCGGGGGGGGGGGGAATTCAAAGTTTCTTACTTTTATACAATTCTTTAAAGTATTTGGAATTCGTGTGAGCTACATTCTTCATATCAGTAGGCAAGCTATTATAATTTTTAGAGATCTGCTGAAGAGCAAAAGAGCCCTCAAATTACTTTATCTATCATTCTGTGTTACTTAAAATCCTTAAAATGAATTAACTTGTCACTTTCTGGCTTCTTCAAGAACCTATACATACAAATATATAAAAATATGTAGAATCTAGATTTCTTTACCTCCGGATGACAAACATATAGTGAAATTAATTTCATTTAAATTCCCACCTTTAGAGCATAACTAATTTATTTCATACAGATGAGATTTCTAAGAAATTTACAAGATGAAAATGAAAATATCTATATAATAAAGAAAGGTCTGTTTGTTGGTAATCTTCGTGTCTGTACAGCTATACAAATCTACACCGTTTAACCGATCGTGATGAAAGGAATTTATGCACGGGTATATGAAAGATGATCCTCTATCGCAGAACAATTTTAACCCATCTCATCTTGTAGGGGAACATAAAAAATAGAAGAATCGCGAGAGAAACTCCCCAATATCCACTGGGATCACATAGAAAAGTGCAGTGATAGAACAGTCCGGGAAAACATAACCTCAATTTGGGAACAACATTTAAATGAATAGGAGGAACTCCATTGTGTTCGACCAGCGTGGCATCGGGACCCCTTGAGCTTCTTTTTAACCTTCCCAACCTTTCCTGCCTACCCGAATGAAGATTTGAATGATTTTTGCTTCACTTCTGTCTTTCCGGACTTTCCGTCGTTGAGTTTTTTTTTCTCTTCTTGGAGTGCGACTCAACGACGGAAAGTCCGGAAAGACAGAAGTGAAGCAAAAATCATTCAAATCTTCATTCGGGTAGGCAGGAAAGGTTGGGAAGGTTATAAAGAAGCTCAAGAGGTCCCGATGCCACGCTGGTCGAACACAATGGAGTTCCTCCTATTCATTTAAATGTTGTTCCCAAATTGAGGTTATGTTTTCCCGGACTGTTCTATCACTGCACTTTTCTATGTGATCCCAGTGGATATTGGGGAGTTTCTCTCGCGATTTTTCTATTTTTTATGTTCCCCTACAAGATGAGATGGGTTAAAATTGTTCTGCGATAGAGGATCATCCTTCATATGTCGTTGCATAAATTCCTTTGGTACAGAGGCCCCTTATATCAGGCGCTTTCGAGTGGCCGTATTCATTTTCCCCCCAAAGCCCCCCTTCATATAGCCCCCATATAACTCTCATGTATTTTTTGCGAATTTTTGAATTTGGCGCCCGAAATGTTGTATGAAAATGATTTCTTCTCTTTGCAATTTTTTTGGGGTTGATGAGTAACCCCAATCTACGTATAAATCATCACAATTTTTTTCTCTCTAAAATTTGCGCGAAGCGCAAAACCCCCCGCGAAGCGGGGCGAGGAAAATTGGAGCGAAGCGACAATTTACCTCGTTATGCAATAAAGTGAAGAGCGAACAACCTTCTCTTGAAAGCTGAGATGATCGTTTTCTTGCTCTATTTTCCGAATCTTTCTACGATCAAATTGCCCACAAGACTCTACAGCAAACTCCCTCCCCATCGTATCTATTTCCAAAGCCAAATACACTCAATTATCGTCACTTTTGCATACTAATGGATTCTTCACTGATCTGCATCTCAAACCACTTGCAGATTTGTCCGAGTGCACCACAGATGTGTGCATTGGCTTGTCCAGTGGCACAGCATCTCACTTTAAGAGTTACATCAAAGAAATCGGTAAGTCCCACACAACATTCAGCTCTCACTGCCCATATATTTGCACAATCAAAATTGATTTCTTCTCTCTCCCGGCTTTGTCTGCAGATATGTCAGCAAAATCCGACCTGATGAATTGCAAATGCCAATGCTTGCCACATTTGTCCACATATCGCGAAGATGCCGGAATCTGCGTGGATGATATTCACGGTGAGTAAAGCTCCAATTAATTTTCATCAATGCAACGCCAGGTTGTGGGGCGAACAGGGGGGTGGGGGACTTTCTGTGTGGGGAGAAGAATGAGGAGGGAAAAAATATTGGCAGCCAGTAGCAAAGTGCATTGAGCTTTTTTCTCATTTATCACGCGATCTTTCCCGCGCGAATCCAAAAGAAACTTCCCGGGCTATTGATCGTGCGCACGTACGCAATGTCTTTTCATTCCCCCGGCATAGTGCATCTAATTACCGGGGATGGAGAATAAAAGCTAAGAATAGGCTGGATAAAATGAATTATTGACGATCGCCAACTCAGCCGAGTGTGATAAATGATCTGTCGATAAATCTAAACTTTGTCCTATGGGAATATAACGTGCAATATAAAATGTTTTATGCTAAATTATCCCATCGTGAACGCACAATCATTTGGACTGTTGTACAATAGCTTAGAGCGTCAGAGTTGAAGGAGGAAAGACTCTCTGGATGAAATCCCAGTGAGATGATTAAGATATTAAAGAGGAGGAGGTATTTGTTGCGCATTTAGAGGTGCAGGAATATTTGATTGAATATTATGTATAGATTAGTTTCGCAAGGAAAAGTTGTCCTGTATTGTGGATAAATGCCTTCAATTGAAAAGGATATGCTTAAGATATTTTTTACGATGAAGTTCTAAAGAAAATCTTAAATTCTTTTCTAATAAAATTTATAGAATTTCGTCGATTAAAAAAAATTGAGAAGACAATTTAAGTCCTTCTTCATGTATATTTAGGTTGTCTTCAAAGTTTAGGTTGTCTTTAGAATGTCTTCAACTGAAAAGGATCTAAAATTTTTTTAAAGATGAAGATCTAAAGAAAATCTTAAATTCTTTTCTAATATTTATACAATTTCGTCAATTAAAAATATTATAATTTGGGAAGATTTAAGTTCTTCTTCAGGTCCATTTAGGAAACTTAAAATATTCACGAAACACGATTTTGATTCGCGAAACATTCAACTGAGATTTTATTCCTTGAATTAATTTTGTTTTAAATTAAATTTACTAAAGAATTGATCCTTTTAATACTAATTTATTCATTTTCTTGCCTTTTTCATTTATGATAGATTTAGTAGGTTCTAACAAGGTTCCAATGCAATTTTCACATCCAAATAAATCGTTTTTCATGAAATATAAAAAAAACTGATTAAGAACGCTCTCAAATCCCATTCGTGTATAAAAAAAATAATTTTATCCCTCCGAGCCATTTCAATGTTAACACATTTCAATTAACTTCCAAACATTAAAAAAAATCAATTAATTTTACATTTCTTGCAATTTTATGGACACCTTCGTTTTTTTTGAGGGAGAATATTAAAATAAATTTGGACGCATTTAGTGCCAATTGTTTGGACTGCACGTGCCAAATTTATTGTCGCGCACTGGCTGTAAAAGAATTAATTTTTTAACCCCAATACGGTCATAAACATCACTCGGTGAGATATTTTATCGATCTCTGCGGAGATTTTCTGTTCATCTGGAAGGAAATTATTTTGATGTTTTTTTCTCACAGCCAGAGCATCCACCAGCTATTATACACTTTGCCATGGTAAAAACTGTCTCTCATATTACTTAACATTTCTCAAGAGTTGCCTTATCATTTCCTCAAAGTATATAATCGTGAAAATGGGTATTATTTAATTGTCAAAGAATGAGGGAATGGGAGAGACAATTATTGCAATGAGAAAGTCAAACTCTTTTGTATCGTATGTCGAATTGCTTCATATTTTCTCTGAATGAGTGATATTTTCACATTGATGCTTCCAATGAATGGAAGAGAATAGATAATAAAATGAAATCTCTATCTCACATCTATGCGATGATTTCAACTCCACATAACATTTCGCATATGCGGAATTGTATATCCTTAATAACTCCTCACGTGGGATCAATGCGAAGCATCTTGGGGCGATTTTGTGAGGAATTTTATTTGTTTACGCGGAGTGCACTCGCGCGCGAGACTTGATTTGACCACAAGAAGATATTGATAGCAAAGTCGCACGCGGGGCAAAATATAATCACTTTGGCAATTTTGCTGTGGTGCGCAAGATAAACTTCCAATCTAAATGCTTTTCATGTTCAAACCAAGTGCAAATGATGCAAGTGATCGTGTGATCTTCAAAATGTAAATTACACACACAAACTATTACGTGTGGGATGAAGCTATTTGGAGTAGACAAGCGCAATATTATGTGTGGTGTTTCATAAGCAGACCATCTTGCGGTTGGAAAGGCTTTTTTCGGCACACTCCATGCGCCACAACAGCAATGATCCCACTCCTGCGAGGCATTACGGAGGAGATCGCGCGCATAATTCAAGAAAACCTGCACCGCGAGAAACTGTACTTGATCTCGCGCGGACATTTTTAGTTCAATCTCTCAATTTTGTAGCCTCGATGATTAATGGACTCTAATGCCACGACGATCGCTTCAATTTTCAATCAAACATGCCTTTTTACACTGTTTAAGTAACATTTCAAGATCAATTTCCATCTCATAGTCCGATCCTCAACTTGGACACCATTAGGCAGTTAGAGTAGAGTAGACTATGTGAGTGATTGATGACCCTACACGCTGTCCATGGCACATTGGAGTGTGAAATGATTGTCATACTGAATTGCCGGCGCGATGATTGATACCATCAACTTGGTAAACCTTCCCACGACACCCACATTTCCCGCCGAAATTTTTTTCCTCCACCCATTTCAGGGGGAGAGAAGATCACATGAAGATCGTTTTATTGCAGTGAGATTTATTGCGAGGAACATCTGGGAGAGAGATGGCGCGCAGAAATGGATTTATCATGCTTTCAGAATTCCGCAATAAAACTGCTCTTTGGAGGGAATCCATAAGGAGTAAAATGGGAATACGAAGAGAAAAATCTTCAGCAATCAGGAATACAAGAGAGCCCGTTTGATACGCTTGTTAATCATGAAGTTGTTTTGTGGGAAATTCCTTTAAAAAGCTTTCTAAGGTATTTGCTAGTTCTTCGCGCTATGTAGAGATGAAGCATATGTACATATATGTAGATAATTTTGCTGACCACTTTGGTAATTTGATAAAGTATTGAAATTAACTGTGGATTTATAAGGAAAATCGTTGGTGAATGTTAAGGAATTCGGTGTATATTTAATTGTTTTTTTTAATAGAAGAAGTTTTGCCTTAACATGAAGAAAAGTTTCTAAAAAAAATTGAAAATTTTTAAAGATTTTCTTTTGTGAATGATTCAGAAAAAAGATTTTTCAGTGATTTTCTTATTTTGCTTTATTTGATGATAAGTTTCCCGATGAGAATTTTCTTAATTGTTTCTAGAAGTCTTCTTGAAATACTTTCCCAAAGAAATTGATTTAGTAGCTTGATTCTGAAACATAGGCTTCCTAAACGATTTTCCCACAAACTATTGTTCGTTTAAAAGCATAGTTTCGCGTTTCAGTTGAGTTTTTTTTCGAAAGATTTTTTATCTTCTTTTAGGGAATTTTCCGCACACAGACACATTCATAAAAATAAATAAAAAGTACTTGTGGGAAAATTGTTTAGGAAGACTGTATTTCACATAAAAATCTAATCATGGATTAAGAAAACTTGTGATCTTCTGATTTTATTTTATAGGGAAATTGGGCCTTATTCAGCGACCAAGAAACCATTGAAATTCGCTTGAAATCGTGAAATTTCAGTACAAATTTCAAAGATTTCAAGAGTTTCTTGATCGCAGAATAATGCCCATTATTAGTTATGATGGCATTCTCTTTATTAAAAAAATAATAATTTAACAATAAATAAATTCTTATTCAAAAGGTTCTTTATAATTGCAGAAAGTCACAATAAATCCACAATCTGATGATTCAAATTTCTTTTTATGCTCAAAGTGCTAAAAGACGACATCGACAATTTTTTTTTCAAGCTTCCTACAGCTTCCTGTGGAGGTACACAGTGAAAAAGAAAACAATATTGAGTGCAAGAAAATGGTCTTATTTCATGCGATGATCAACATTTTGCAAGTAAAATGCTCGCGTATGCAAAATCTGTATACATATTTTCTCTCTTCCTCTCCCAACTTAAGTGCTCCATTGTATTCAGTAACCTTCACCATTTATTTTGTGCTTCCACCTGCAATTGGAATATTGCCTCCTCTTTGCGCTCTTTAGTGTATCTTTACCACCCTCCCGCATCCCACTGGAGGGATCATCGTTTGTAGCCCGGAGGTGCACTCTAAATCTCAATGTTGTCATTTTACTAAGCAATAAATGCAAATTTAATCGCCGGCGAAATAGTCACGGGGTCCCTAATGCACCTTTAATCGACTTTGTTGCTCCTCCATCATCATCGTTTTGTTTTGTCATTTAGTGGCGCCCACGTGGGATTCTCTCCACTCTGTATTGGGTTTAACATGCTAAGAAATTAATAGTCTCGTTAACTCATTCCTCCATTCCCGCGCGCGCAGTGGAGGCAATTCTTCTGCCAAGTCTTCTGCTAAGTCGCTTCTCTGCCCAAGAGATACAGCAATTGGGGATAGGGGGGTATACACATAAAAGGTGCCCCAAGATGTGCCTTCTTTTTACGACCAACGCCGCCATATATCAAATGGCAAAACGCGTGCAATTGAAGCCAATTGAAGGCTAGGGCTTCCCCCCCGTATATCCACATTGCATACATACTATGTGATCAAACTAAAGAGAATTATTCCAATCAATTTTGCAATGAAACCAAACCACCAATTAGCCGATGAACCCGCTTCTTTGTACAAGTTTCAGCAGAAGCAACATTCTTCATCGCAACTCAAATGTGATTTACTTTTAATATAAGTTTGAATTTATGGGAAGAGGATGCATTTTTAGCAGACTTTTTGAAGGAATCCTCACAGAAGCTATCTGTTTCGGATCAGTCTGTTTGTACTTGATGAATTTATATAGACTACATACCTACCTCTCGCGAGAGGTTTAGCCTTGTGGTTGCAACAATCTTTCCCCATAGGAAGAGACTTAAAGAGATTGTTATGGATATAAATTACAAAAGACCCATCCAGATGTTTCATCAAGAAGATGAATCTTCAGAGATCCCATGAGATTAGTTAACGGGGAAACTTGGAAATTTAATCAATCTTATCTGGAATATTATTTTATTAGAGAAGAGATTTTACTTTTCAAGAATTTTTTTCTAGAAGTTTTTTTTTCTTATTTAAAGAACATTTAAAGAAAGATTTTTTTTATTAAAGATGTTTTTGTCGTAAAAAAAGTTTTTTAAGAAATATTTTTTTCTTGAAGCAACATTTCTTCTTAAATAAAATTCTTATTTCTAAAAAGAAAAGATTTTTTTCTACAAGATTTTCTTTCATAAAGTTCTTTTTCTTTTATAAAGAAAAATTTTTAAAGAAACTTTTTTCTTAAAGAAGTTTTTAAAGTAAAGAAAGTTCTATTTTCTTAAAGAAAAGATTTTTTTTCTTAAAGATTTTTTTTGTCAGTCATTTAAAACTTTTTTCAAAGATACTTTTTTCTTAAAGAAAGTTTTAATTTATTAAAGAAAATTTTATTTTTATTAAAGAATATTTTATTTTCTTAAAGAAAAGTTTATTTTCTTAAAAAAAAAGTTTTTTTCTTCAAGAATTGTTTTCTTAAAGTTTTTTTCTTATTTAAAGAACATATTTAAAGAAAAAAATTTTTCCTAAAGAATTATATTTCTTAAATAAAATTCTTATTTCTTAAAGAAAATATTTTTTTCTCAAAGGAAGTTATTTTTCTTAAACAATTTTTTTTCTTATAAAGAAATCTTTCAATAAAATCAAATTTCTTATTTAGAACAATGATAAATACATTGTAAGAAACTTTAATAAACGCATTGTTTTTTTATTGGTGCATCAATAGACCTTTCCGTGGAATTTTGTATATAAGGCAACAACTTAACATTTTGCAAAATGAGAAACTCAGCACGAATTGAAAGATCATCTTGGAATTTTGCCTGGTAGCAAGAATGGTTTTGTTGGGGATTTTTCCCTGTCGATATTTAATTGTTAAACAATGAAAATTGTTTTGATATTATTAAATATCTCGCAAGACATTGTCCGCGGCGAGGTGCATTTGTTGATATTGATCTCACGTTTTCCCCATTTCTCCGCGAAAGCCGCGCGCGCGGTGTGTGCTCTTTTCAATGGGATTCCAATGGGGCTGCAAAAAGAGCCCCGTTTCCGTGGATTTTTGTGACAGAATAATACCCGGTAGAATTTAAGATTTTCTCTCCATCTTGGTGTGCACCAGAAAAGGTTGAATTTCTTAAATTCCATATTGCCTTCACTCTAATCCAATCACCCCATCTTGGGCAAATTCAGCGCCATCAATTAAATTGCGCAGGTAAGTAATTGATGGCAAAAGAAAAAAATTATAATATTTTACGCAATTGAATCCCCATGAAAAGCTGCGGTGTAAGCTGAATCCTGTGCTCTTAGTGCTCATCATGGCATGACATGGGAGATGTGGTGCCTTGCAAATTGACGAGCATGTGAGCACCCAGTGTGTGTAGTGTACTGCTGCATATTCCATTTCAATTATTCAATTTCATACGCGCCATGAGCAAAAGGTCAGGTTCTCTCTGTACCCGCAACATACTTCCTTCTCTCTCCCCTCGTGGACCAACCCTCCCATTTTGTGTGGCATGTTCCAGCTCGACAGGAGTTCAATTATAAATTATATTTGCGTGTTGTCTAATTTTTCTACCCTTCCACTGGAGATGCTTTCAACATCAGTCAAACGAAGCGATTCAATGTTTGCATATGGGGGGATTAGAATAAAATTAATTGCGTGTACGTTGATTATTTGTTATGCCATCTCTCTTGGCGCGCGGGGCAGGCAACATAGGGGAGATGATGCTTCGACATGAAAAACTAAAGAGAAGGTCATGCTCAAGAAGATTTTTTATTGCAACAATTCCATAAATATTATTATGACGACTTTTTGATATTTGCATTCGCATAGATTTATTGCGCTATTTCCGCATTATTCTGTCAAGTCTTTTGTTCTTCATCATTTGGATCACACGGATAGGTAATAATGATGGAAAATCTATCAAATTAAATTAAAAATTTCATGAAAAATTCTTTAATTCTTTTTCCTTAAATTTATGATAAAACTTCCTAAAAAAAAACAGAAAAAAATTAAATATTTTCTTCTGTTGGGAATTAACATCGACCCAAGAATTCTATTTAAGCAAAATAAGCGGAAGGAAAGAATTAAAATAAACATTAATGAGCACATTGCGTGTCTTTCCATAAGCCACGAAAAGATTTAATGAGACTTTTAACACCAGAGGGCCAGATGTTAGCAACAGAATCAACAAAAAAAATCACATCATTGATTAAATCTTCATCACATCTGAACAGAAGCTGCTAAATATTTAATTCCAAAAAGTCATTGAGCAAATATTTCTTTTCTTAAAAAAGAAAAAAACCCGCGTTGAAAGAAATGTGGCAAGAACTCATTGGAATAAAATAAATCTTCACCTTGCGATGGTTCACGTACGTCAATTAAGACACGCGTAAGGTTTTTTTGCGCGCGCATTAAATCATTCAATTGCTCATCGATTGCTTTGCAACAATGGCCAATTTACCAATATATAAAGTTTTCAAGTTCTTCGCAAAGAAATTTACATGCCGCGCGCGGGAATTGTGGAAGAGAAGGATGAACTGAGATGCGTAGAGAAGACACCGAAAGCATGACTTTGAGAATTATCTGCAATCTCCCCATCTGTGCGATCAAGAAAATCATTCAAGTGGCAAAAGTTTCTTTTGATCTACACAGAATTCTCAGTGTGAGAAGAGCACCTGTCGGATTGAGGTGTCTGGATGTATGAAAGATTTTTCATTAATTACAAACAGTGGAAAAAAAACTTGGCGAGAACTATTGTTGCTTGGGCGTGGAGAATGGATATGAGGATTTGGAGCAGCTGTAATATGGTTCATGGATTGAAGATTAAACCATTATTGCCAAATGCTCATATATAGAAAAGACATTGCGGGTTCAATGTGCCGAGACATGTGCGGGTTCTAAAATTGTTAGAAAATTCATTTTGCAGAAAAGTACCTCAAGATGCTGCGGCTTAATTGAAAGTTAATTGAACAAAATGTACCTCCTGAAAATACCGCAAAATAAATTCTCTGAAACCCCCCCCCCCCAAAGGTTTAGAAGAAAATTTCGTGGAATTGCTATATAGAAAAGATAATGGGAGTTTTATTGCAGGTGAGATGAGAGAAAATCAATAAGTTGAATTAAAGAAGCTTGCTGGCCAGCCAAATGGCGGAGATTAAATTGCGCTTTAAATAGGAAGAACTAAGGAACATCTCCATTATTTTATTTTCTTCTTTGCCACAGGTAATTCACGAAATAGCCATGGCAAGGGGGAAGGAAAAAAAACTTACTCTGATTTCTTTTAACACACCATTTTTCGCCTAAGTGTACTTTAATCACGCCTAATTGAAGCAAAATCCCAAATGAATAGGGAGAATAAAACGAAAGACTTAAGCGACGAACCCGATGTTTTTTTTCTCTCCTTCCCTATTCAATTTCCTGGCTATTCTTTTGGGTAATATCTAATTTAATTAAAATTACCCTCACATCTTCTCAAAGATTTGTAGCTTCCAACTGACCATACGCTTCAAACCTTATGCCGTCAAATTTGCAGAAATTTATGACAATTTAATGGATTCTCGGGATGGTAAACTTGTCAGCAACTTCCACTGAAGAAACGAATAATTTCTTTTGCAAGACATTTTCACCACGGCTATAATAGAAATGCAAATTTCCTCGCACTCTGCAAAAACACTGCGACTATTGAGAAATGTATACGCGCTTTTTATGATTAACTTTCACCTTCATCTACTCAATCTAATGCATTTGGGACGGAGATGCGTTTTTTCTGCACTGTAGGCTGTTGTAGTCAGATGATGGCGAATGCCAAAGAGAAATTCATTAAGAGATATTGTTTTATGATGGCCATTGCAAATTCAAATTATTCCCACGAAATGGATATTAGATGAGGCATTGCAGGGTGTTTCAAATGCGTAAAAAAATATCTAATTAACCGTATAATAAAGGTGGAATGTAGTTTAATTTGAAAAATTATTTAAAATTTAAATATTTGGAGAGATGTTTTAACGTTCTATTTTTTAATTTGAGTTTCTTTGCCAATTTTCCTTGAGACAAGTCTGGAAATTATAATAAAATTAATTAGTTATAAGTAAACTTTCACTCCGCTAGAGGGACAATAAAGGGGGTGGAGACATCTGTTGGCAAATGCAATTTGCTCAATTTGTCAGTAAATAGGTAGTTTTTATTAGCCCTATAGCGCAAAACATTTATATAGAATTTCAATGAATTTACAAAGCTGCAATTCATTTGAAAATAAATATTTATCTTATTCATACAAGACTTGCACATTCTCGTGCAGAAATTCTCCGTTTGCACCAAGCCCCCTCGTTTGACCATCCACACATGGTGATCATCATCCACATTATGCACTATAATGTAAACAAAGTAGCGAAGAAATCTCTTAATATGCGCCTCAAGCACATTTCTTATGACAAATCGCAATGGATATGCACCCAAGTCCAATTGCTTGATCTTGAATGTTGTTGGTTTTTTTGCTGCATTCAATTCACCACTAAATTGTTGGGAATTATTGAAGAAATTATCAAATAAAATTTACGATCATCGTGTGACATGGTTGGTGTATAGAATTTTCTCATTTTACATGCAAATTGCCATCTTGGGCAACAAAGAGAGACTTCTTGGTGGCTAATATTGCTTAATTCGGGTGCTTGATGGGGCGACGTACAAATTGAATTCAAGTTCATGGTTGGGGGCCAAATGGGCGGTTAATTGGGGTGCTTCAGGTGCGGGTAATTGCCTTTTTATCGAAAATTAATTATCAAGCGTGTATGAGAGAAAATATATTGGGTGCTGCTTGATGATATATTTGGCACCCAATGATGCGTCTTTGATGCCTGTCGCCGTACGTAAAAAAAAAACTTCTGCGATGTACGTCTGATCTCAGGCATAACATTCAATTATTGTCACCGTATTAATTGATATTCTCACCCATTGACTTACGTTGTTGTTGCCCATCTTCTTTTGCAGAATGCATCCTTGCACCGTTCGTTAGCAGTTCATCGTCGGAGAAAATACCATTTGTGTTCCTGCCCCTACGCGGCCAGATTATTCATCCAAGTCGCGAAATCAATTTCCCAGGTATGTAGCCAATTACGCTGCAAACGTTCAAAGAAAAATTTGATTAATTGCCCAGTTGCGTCGCAAGATTAACTGCCAATGCCGACAGAAGGTAAGTCAATTTGACCATTGATTGTGGTGTCAACAGTTCCTTTTTTCGCATAATATTAATGCCTTTACGATAGCCTCGGACACGCATTCACGTACAACGCTCATTTTTCACCCAAAAGAATCTCTTCTCCTGTGAACTACGCGCTTGGCATCATCATAATGCCCAATCCATACAATCATTATATTGCATAAAAATCAATGCAAGCTTCCGCAATCGGCATCGCATGAAAGAGAAGAAAAAACGTTGATAAAGATAGAGGCGTGTAGTGATTGATATTTAGGGCGGGGGAATGGATCAAAATAAGTGTCGAGCAATTAATCTTCATTTATCGAGATGGACTTTTTATCTCCCATCCAAATTGGACACTTGTGTGATGAATTCTCAGACAGGTAACGCGGAATGTTACAGTAATTAAATACATATCAGATCATTTTAGGTGCGTTAACTTAATGTGACTCTCTGTATATAAAATTTAATTTTCTTCTTCTAAGAATGCAAATAGCCAGTAGCAATCATTAAGTAGGTGTGAGATTTGGAAGGGAATTAATTAGAAAAATTTGAAAACTTGAAAGGGCCGAAAGTTTGTTCAAGAACGGTGTCCCATGTAAACAATATTTGCTCAATATTTTGTCAAATATTGAATTTAATGTTGAGACAATTTGTGGCTTAAAGTTGTGGGAACTGTTTAATAATTTTTATTAAAACGATTTTGCAATTTATGTGTAAAAAATGTTATAGAATTTAGTATTGAACAGCAAGTCAAATATTGTGCAAAAATCAAACAATTATTGGGCAATATTTGACTAATTATTTAAAATATTTTTCTAATGAAAAATGATAAAATTAATATAAATTTTCTTCGTAGGAGGTAATTAAAATTTGATTTTCGTTAAGAAGTTTGGGTTTATATTTATTTTATTATTTAATGCCAACGTTTTAGGCAGACTTTCTTTCTTCCTCAATGAATTTTTAAGGTCCTGAGGAAGGACACAAATTGCCCAAAACATCAGTAGTTTTGATCGAAAAATTCAATTTTTTGCATTTCTTATTTCTAACGATCGCTTTAAATAATTTTTTTTCAATGATTTTCTTAACCATTCATTTGGACAATTATTGATCAATATTTGACCCAAAAATAGTCCGCAAATATTAAGCAATCTTTGATAATATAATTAGAGTAAAAAAAATAAATAAAATTTGACTCAAAATATAAAATATCTATCAGGAAAAGCTAAAGAAAAGAGAGAAATCATAAGAAAATTCCCTCAAAGCATTCGCCCACAAATAATCCTTATTTGTGATATTACAACACTATCTCATTTGCCTTTCCTGACGGCAAAATGTACCTACTTTAGTTAGTACATTCATAGAAGAAGTTATCTTCAAGCACCACAAGAAAATGCCTCCAAAAGGAGCGAACTATCCGATTGGAAGAGAATTCTTCCGTGTTTATGCAATGGTGCGGAGAACGTGTAAATGTTCCTTGGGCAACGTAAAAGAGTTGTTCTGTTGGGCAAAAAGAGGCATTTAATTGGCTAAGAAAAACACTTCTTTGACGTAAGATACGTTTTTACCTTTATAGAGTCATATACGGCAGAGGAATGTCCATATCCAGTGCAAGATTCTAATGCACACACCACATGAATTCACCCTTCGTTCATTCTTACCTCATTAAAAGGTGTTCGACAATGGCTCAGCAGCAAAGAAAAAATATATGTGTGTGGGGCAAATGTTAAGGAATTTACACGTGTTTACAGACCAACAGCCTCCCAGAGCATGGAGGTATAAACAGGAGAAGAGGAAAAAAAAAGAGTCAACATTATATCTTTTATGTCTTCATCGTCCAATGCCAATGGCATAATTTATTGGTTAAAAGTCCATCTTCATGAGGGAAGAAAAATAAATTAATAAGCAACAAATCGTTAATTTTGTATGATCACTCTCGCAAAGGAATAGATTAGTCTTACTTCGTGTTTTTAGGCCGCGATGGTCAAGAAAAAAAAGAAGAAGAACTAACTTCTCCCAAGAACGTAAATCAAATATTTGAGTGGAGAAAATTTAAGGTTTATTCTTAGGCAAAAGATACGATGAATAGGAATGAGAGAATTATTTTAATGACACCTTCGGAAATTCAATATTGCCCCAAACATCTCTCATTCAACAACCAATTGGGTGATCCCCATGAAAGAAGCAAGAACATGGCTCGTTATGGAGAGAGAAAAAAAATCCCGCAAAATTTTGCTTAGATCGCGGAGAAAATGGTTCAGGAGGAGGAATGACAGAGTCAATGACTTTTAGTTCTTGTTGCTGGAATTTAGGATCAGGTTTTTCATCTTAATACCCGCAACATCTGTTTGATGATGACATTTTCTAGCTGAAACATGTCGCGGATGAAAAGCCCGAAAAAAAAAGTCGGACAGAAAATTTGCACATTTGACCGTTAAACATTTTTTTATTTTTTAATGTTGTGGCCATTTATTGCGAATTTCGGTGCGGGCCCCAACATATTGGCGCAAGATAAATAATTTTTGCAGCACCACAGCCATATCGCAAGAGTGGCATAAATCTCTACCATCGCTTATAGAATCACCTCGGGGTACGCTAGAATTACCTTTTAGTGCCAATCGCCTATTAATTTTGAATTTTTATTTTGCCAAATTTAGGGCATATGCCTATGCCCTTAAAGGTGTTTCTTCATTTTAGTATGAGAAAAATATCTATTCCAGGAAACAATCAAGATAAACGCCTTGTAGAGGATTAAAAAGCGAATTAGAAAACTTCAGAAATTTCCCATTTTCCATTGGAATCTTCCGGGTAAAATTGACAAAGGTTTGCCAAAAAATGCAAAGAATCACGATTTTTATTTTGTGAAAGCTTTTAGTGGACGTTTCTCAGTCAGAATGTCTTCTTTGGCCTATATTGCGTCAATTTAATGCATTTCTTTCTTGGAAAAATCATTTATTTCTTCAAAATTTGTATAAAAAAAATGTTTCACGTTAGGGTCTACGTATGACCCAAAGAACACGTAAGAGTTAAAGTCTCTTACAATACATTGAGCATAAAAATACCTTGTCAAAAGATCTTGAAGAAACATCAAAGCAAAATGCTTGATGCATTAAATCATTAAAATAGAAAAAATAACACCGTGACGTCATTGTTTAAATTTTTTGAACAAATCTTTCCTCTCCAGCGAAAAATGGGGAGTTTCTTTGGCAATTCCTAATCCTCTAAAATTCTGATTTTTGATCCTTTAAAAAATTACTCGAGTTGTTTCCTTGAAAGAACGATTTTTCCATACAAAACGGATAAACTCTTTTAAATTGTAAATTGAAAAAAATATTAAATTCAATATTTAATCCTTGGCACGATCGACTAAATTGCCCTTAAAAGAGAGAAAAGGAATAAAAACAAATCTAAGCTTTGCGGTAATTTTTCCATTTCTTATCCAATCTTTGGCGGATCTTTCAAAGCCCATTGCACGAGAGAAAAGATATTGCTGAAGAATGTTCCTAGAATTGCATTTGACGGAGTGATTGAAATCAAGACTTTTTGCAGTCTATGGCACTATTATTGTATATCAAAAAACCAGATCGGGTTTGTATTAGAAAAGAGCATCATAAAAGAACCACACACATGAACTAATTTCATATAATGGGGCGCGCACCGGGTAGGAATTGCTCTCAATTACAATATTTCCGTGGAAGTTGGGAAAACAAGAAGTTGGTAAAAAGTGCCCGCGTGTTCATTGAACTCCACCAGCAATGATGATGAGTTTAATCTCTCTCTCTTTGCCCATATTGCATACACCTTTGCATAATCATCTCTTCCATCTCAAAATAAATAAATAAGAGAATATTACGATGATGGTTAGATTTTGAAATTATCGCGCTATATTCCACAATTATATTGCCTTGGCTAGTTAGAGAAGTTCCTACTGCTTGAATTATTTATTCTGTTCTTCCACTTTTTTTCTGCATCTTCCTCTTCATGTTTAGCCAGAAGATTCGTTAAAAATGAACAAGAATTGATCAAATGAAGAGTTTTTTTTGGTTGTGTGTAAATCCCACCGAATTTAAGGTCAGTGATTGGATCCGAAGGGGGACCACGTAGGACTAAAATGTTGAAATATATTTTTATTTATTGGAAAATGTATAGGATTGTCGCATTATCACTTTATGTAGCTGAGAATTCCACTTTGAGTGACAAAGATTATTTACGAATCAATTTGGTATGTGTTTAAGATATGGAATGCCTTAGAAGCGTCATAAATATCTCATAAATTTTAACTTTATGTCCAGCAATAAAATATGGGTGTAAAGAAAATGCTAAAGGAGACATTGAGGAATGTTGCAGCGAAATGTGTGAGATTTATCACAATTTTTGAACTTATTTACACATCATTCAAAAAGGAAATTATGACTGATTATTTTGCTTATTGTAATGAAGCTTATTTGCATAAATTTTCTTGCCAATTATTAGGCCAAGAATTGTCCACAAATTGTCAATTTATTTTAATATTATTTGTCTTAAGAATGTTTCAAGGAACGCGGTGAAATTATAAAATTCTTATTTTAGGAAAAAATCTTTGTCTTTCAGGAATTCTGAATCCAATATGTGCCGTGACTGGATCTCAATTTCTAACGAAGACTGGTTGGACAGAGTTACGGAACCCCCTGGACACAGATGTCCCATTCAGACTCTTCCGGGACGAGGGGAGAACCTTTCTGCAGGTGAGTATTTTATACATAAAAGAAAAGACAACAACAAAAAAGCCATTAAATGGCAACTTTGTGTAAGCTTTGGAGGGAAGACACTCAACTTGTGTGTAGTGTCTTTCCTCGTACATTAGATAAGACGGTCAAAGATGATTTGACGATGAAGTTAAGAGAGAGGTCCACAATAAAATCCCACAATTAATTTAAATGCAGTGGGTTGGAGAGGCGGATCTGCGGCACCGAATGCAGGGGCGACTTATCTTGGTGCATTTGCTGTGTCGCGATATGACTCCTCTGGATACTGCACTCCCACTGACCAACGGCTCCATCAGTGGAAGCAGCACCAGCGGTGGAGGTGAGTACGCACAGACTTATCTGGTTTTTCACTCCTCCAGCTTTTATCCCATCGCGTACCTTTGTGGTGCCACAGGTGGCTTATTATTTATTATACACAGAAGGACATAAGGGGAGACTTATTAATAACCTCGCGCGATGGACAGCCACAACCACGATAGACACTCGTTTTCACTCCTCAACCCTTTTTTGCTTTTTCCAAACCAACTTTGAAACATTGTAGACGACATAGAGCTCGCAGTTTGGAATTAAAGGGAAATAATATGCATACACCTCCCAAGTAGAAATAGTAATTATTTCGCGTGACACCACATATCCATCATTATCTCAACAACACTGTGGCTAAAATAAGAAGATTCCCCTCCGTGGTGGAAGAGATTTTCTGCAATTATAGCGTTGAGTTAATATATTTTAATTTTATATTAGACGATGCATATAATTCTTCAGTGATGTATGGAATATGGGGAGCTTCGGACAGAATAAAGAGGCAATTAGCAAGCTCTCTGAGAGAAAAAGATCTCTTTATTCCTTGAGTTTATATACAATGTAATTCAGTTTTAATGATAGGGAGATTTGTGGTTAAGCTTACTTATGATGTTTGTGGCTTTTGTAAAAATAAAATATTTTCCTTATTTCTCTATTTTTCTCAAATAAGTTCTAATAAGAATATTTTAAAGTTGACGTGGTGTATGATTTTAAAGTTGTCTAAAAATCAATTTTAATTGTATGAAAAATGTTCTTGAAAGGAGCTTATTCACTCTGTACGGAAAAACTATCGTTCGAGGAAAAATCATTACTATTTTCTTCTTTTTTTCTGACGTATTGACATTATTGCAAGAGGCTTCCGGTATTCGCCAGAGGAAAATTCCCGCTCACCCAAGGAAAAGCAGCAATTTATGCCAAAGCTTTCGAGCCTAATAGTGGCTCTTCTTCAGTGGCTGAAAGGACACATTTATTTCAATAGGCTCGAAAGCTTTGGCATAAATTGTTGCTTTTCCTTGGGTGAGCGGGAATTTTCCTCTGACGAACACCGGAAGACTCTTGCAACAAAAATCATTACAATCATTTGCGTAATTTCTATAAAGGATAAAGAAAGAATTTGCTTACTTTTCATTGCGATTAACTGAAAAACTTTGTCAGCAATAGTCCTCAAAAATACAAAATATGACGTCAGAAATCCATGTAAATATTGGACAAATCAATATTTAATATTCTCATATACAAATATTTTTTTAACAGACCAAAATTAAGGAATAAATCGCAGAATTTCCTTAAAAACTGCTTGAAAAAAAATTCTTTCAGACTTAAAGCTCTTCATTTAAATTTAAATCAGAGCTTTCTTCATGGTTAAAATTATGTACAAAAACCTTTTCGTAGTGCTCATAGATGTACTTCCTCAGACCGAGCAATAATTTCTCTTGCAAACTCCGAATCATATTTTACATAAAATCATTTCCAATATACGTGACACGGAAAGTGATCTGAAACTTCTGCGCAAAACTAGCTGATTGAGTAGATACTTCTTATGCTTTGCTATAAATAGTCTCACCATGGAGTCTTGCGCAAAGACGATGATATGATAAGAAATTACTGTTGATTTTGTATAATTGACCACGCCGATACGCAAGAGGAAAACATAATACCCCATAATGCAGTGAATGTCACATTTTCTCGATAGAATCTATCGTGAATTGATTTAGAATCTTGTTTAGTGGTTGTCTGTGCGTTATTTTTTAATGAAGAATTCTTTCTTCGTGACCGCAGCTGTGAGTTGCGATAGAACTACGGAGATATGGGACAAATAGGAGAGACATATAGCATAGAAATCTTTTATAAAATATATTGCACACATAACATTTCTAGGTGTGCTGTAAATTTAGAGAGAATGGTGAAAATTTAGCATTGCTAATATAAACATTTTTCTTTCTTTTTTTTTCGTGGACTTTTATTGCATAGTCGCATCTGTGGATGATGATTTACTGCCGAACCAGAATATCTTCACACCTTGTGTGGCTTTTCGTGTTGCTGGGACACCAATTAAGCATGTGAATAGTAAGTAAATTGGATGGGTGTTATGTATTATTAACTGTGTAGTGATTTATTGGTTTTTCATGCAAAATGCAGCGCGATGCATTTACTGCAAAAGGCTAATCCTTTTGCGAAAAATCACACCCATTTCACGGAGAGTTTTATGGAAATGCGCGCTTCTTAGCATATTGAAAATCTCTTTTAACATCTTCCGACTGCTTTTTCCTCCTTGGCCCTTCAACCTACAACATCTCTCACCTTTTTTTCTTCAACCTTATGTCTCGCCAAATTACGCCTAAGTCTTTTTCCTCAATACAATCATCAAAAGAGAGCTTCGAATTTAAAGAAAAAAAAGAAAACCTCCATAGTGTTGAAGCGCGTGCACCTTACACAACAATATTATTATTAATGTTCTCTTCTTAACACGATGTTTTTAACTACTTTGTACAAATTCACCGTGAAGCCATTGATGGCGTGGAAGCAAAAGAAGTAACAAAAAAAACCCACAGCATTACACAAAACGCCACCTCTTTAGTGAATCTTCCTCTTTGCTGGATCTTTCTTGGTGGAGGAGCAAGAAAAAAAGCAAAGAAAAGAAATTCTGCACGAGAGACAAGGTCGCAATTGATTTGTGCTGTGGGTGAGGAAACCCAAAGCAATTCTTGTCCCAGAGAAAAGACACCAAACAATGATCTTTTCTTCCACAGCAAACAAATACAGTGTGCACAAAACAATGTGGCACACGAGACGATGGGAAGCAGCAGCTTTCCGTGGAAGAATGTGGGGAAAGAGTTTGTGTGAAAAAGGAGGGAAAGTGAAATGATTCAGGAGCTCCAATTCCCAAGATCTTTTTTCTTCTTCTTAATATTCCCCCTTTAAATTTATTCAATCGCAATGGGGAAAAAACATGAAGAAAAGAGAGTTGAAATGCATGATTATTTGACCATCGTTGGATGAAAAATGATTTAGTTTTTTTTTTGTCATTCAGAGATTGAAATTAAATGTAGCATGAACGTTAAAAATCCGTCATAAGCTTTCACGAAGTTCGCTTAATTATTTTTTAATGAATGAGAGAACTTTTATACTTTTATTAAAGATTAAGAAAAGTCATTTGCAAGATCTTCAAGAGATTAAACAAATGGTGTTTATCTGTAAAATAATTTTTTAAAGCATTTTGAGATTGAAGACTGCTGTTTTCGGGTTGCACATACCAAATAATAGTTTTAGGTTTGAATTTAGCACATTTTGGGTTGAATTTACTATTTTTGAGCCTAAATTTACTACTTTTAGGATTCAATTTTAGTCATTTTTAGACTTGAATAAAAAATTATTTAAGCTTTTTTAGATTGAAGATTCTGCTTTTTTTAGGCTTGAAATTACCACGTTTTTGGTTGAACTTACTTTCGGCTTGAATTTACTATACTTTTTTGACCTTTCTACGCATGAATTTAATATTTTTTTTTAAAGTTTTATTCTTTAAAACTTAAGTGAAGTGGAACACCTACTAATACATATTTTTATGCTTGAATTTAGTCTTTTTTATTAGGCTTGAAGTTACCACGTTTCAGTCGTTTCAGTCCTTTAGAAAGTTGATTAAATATTTTTTTAGGCTTCAGCTTAGCATCATCTGAGCCATTTTGAGACTAAAAACCAATATTTCGAATTCCTTGGCAAATCATTTGAATATTTTAACGAATAAACGCGAATATTTCCGAAGATCAGAGTAATTTCATTCCTATTTAGAAAAAAAATTCAACACATAGATGGCTCCCTTTTCTTCCTTTGCCCTCTAGCGGGAGAATTAAATATTGCGTACCTAATTTTTTTAACAATGATTTCTCAATCTATTCAATATATTGAAACATTTCTCTTTGAATAAGAAGCTCTCTCTAAAAAAAATTCACAAACGAGATTTTCTTCACTTTTCCCTCCCAAAAGGCAGAGAAGTTCCTCATTAAGCACATGATATTATGAAGGTACTTTAACTTTGATGACTCTTGTATGGACTCACGCGGGGAGTTTTTTGCATACAATGGGACAAATGATGATAAAAATGACCATGGGAACGACAGAAGAAATCTCCAATGCTGATGGCGCACACTTAATGAGATCACGCAGAAAGTAAAAGTCTGTCTCGGATTTCAGAAGAAGTTAAAAAAAAATCCAGAGCGGAGATTTCTTCTGCTGACCAATTGATAGTCACATTAATGCGTAACTTTTTTTTCTTTCTCATCTTTGCCTCTCTTGTAGATGTTACCGAAGTCTCATTTCAATCGGAATCATCCACCGCCAGCAATTCTGAGGGTTTAACAACCCGAGAGTACGTTGTTATTGGGCTGTGTAGCCTCCTTCTGGGACTAATCTACGTGGCTTCGGTCTTCCTGTATCTGCACATGAAGAAGCGGAAGAATCAGAGCCCCAGTGGCTCTGTTAGTGGGCACACCGTGAAGAACAACGAACTCCCCTTCCCGCCGAATGATCAAGTAACATACGGGCCTGGTTTTCACAGGAATGGCGGCTCCAGCCTGTACGGAAGTAAATCCTATTCACCACGAAATCAGGGGAGCAACATGCGCAACGTAACAGGTGGGAATCTCGTTGGGGAAGAAATGGGAATTATTAAGAGCAACCCATTGCTGAAGCATTTTCCCAATTTGAGCGACAACTCTGGCTTCATGAGTGATCAGTCCAATTCCAATTCGGAATTTGACGATGATCTTCCACAGATTGACATTGAGAAGACCCAGGCAACAGTTCATCTCAATTCAGGGAGAACATCACCAAAAGTACGCGGTGATGATGCCCATGCCGAGAGTAGTGCAGGGAATCAGGATACAGAGAGGATTCCCGAAGAAAATGTCTCAATAGTCGAAGATATGACAGCAGAGGATAAATTGGAGAATATGAAGGCAATCGTTAATGGTACAATCAGGAGGAAGTTGTACTTCAATCCAGCTTACTTTGAACCTGACCTCCTGGCATCACCACCCCCGGCAGCTCTGGAGTTTCTTCACAAAATCCGAGAAGTAATTACAATTGCTAAATTCAAAATGGCAACGAAAAAATACCAACCATGCTTGGAAGCCTTGCCTGAGGAACTACAGAATGGATCTGAGATTTACTACGGAAGATCTGCACCACCGTCAAGCCGCAGGAGTAGTGTTATTGCAAAATCGGACACATCCAAAAAGAAAGCTTCATGCTCTGGATGTCCTGGGTGTGAAACAGCCTCTGCTTCATCAGTGAAACAATCAGCTCAGCTGCAGCTTCCTTCATCACAACTAGACGATGGTAATTGCAAGAATTGCGGCGATAAGAGGAATAGCATAAGGAAATGGCTCGAAGGGGTTTCCTCGGGTGTTAATGAGGAGAGTCCTATTTCAGACACGGAAAAGAAGGATTCAGATACGTGTGAAAAGGACCCGAAGAAAACGGATTTACTGAAGAAGAATCTCAAGCATTTGGGCACGGATAGTTCATCAAGTTCTGATTCGGACACCATAAAAGCCAACAGTGTAAAGAGCAACAAACGCCGTGCCCCACCAATTCCAACTAATCCTCCAAGAATCATCACCCGACCTAAAGTTCCACCACCTCCTGTTAAGGAATCCGACAAGGCTCAGCTCTACAGTAAAATCGCGAGTTCTGAAATTTACAATAATCCGCAATTTATGCAATCAAGCCCTGAGCTACCACCGAAGAATCCTCATGCCGCACGACAGCCGGGTCGTGGGCACAGGAAGCAAAAGATGGAGGTAATGGATCAATATTCAACAGCACCACCACTAAATGTTCAAGTCAGGAAGCAGGAGATGCTGCGAAATATGCCAGACATGGTTTATGAAGCTCTCTCAAAGGACTACCGGAATCGAACGCAAACAATTGAAAGTCCCTTTGGGACGCTAAAGCTTCCAACACCCGACTACACGGATGAAGACTACCAGGTGCACAACTTCAGGAAACCCGGTGACTCCCCAACAGTTCCTACACCAGACTACAGTAGTCTCAGTCGAATACGGGGGAGAACGTGCTCTCCGGGATCTCCAATATATGCTCGGAAATCTCCTCATTATTTGATCGTTGACTACGAAACCGATAGCCTCGAGAGGGCTCCTTGCAACAGACTCCGGAAGAAATTCTCCTCCCCATCATCGTCAAATAGCAGCAGTGATTCCCAACCAAGTCCATCCCTCAGCGCTGCCCTGCCACTGGAGGAAGAAGTTGAAATGCGCAATGCAGTCTATGACAGAGTTGAGGGGTTTAGGAAGGACACAATTTGCGATGTGGTGAAGAATAAGAAGAAAGCCGACTATTCATTGGTATCGGAAGTCTATGTGGGGAATGCGGGCTTCTCCAAACGTGGGAGACAACCTCCTAAAATTAAATACAACGTTCCCTGCGCCGGGAGTATGACAATTGAACTGGATCCAAGTCCCGATGAGTATGATCTGTCAACGGATAGTGATCAATTTGAACCCGATACGCTCGATAGGAAGCCCAAGAAGACGGCTTCTCCGGCACAGACGGCAAACATCAAAGCTTGGAATAATCATCTGGATAAGGCGACTGAATTCCTCAATAGTACAGACAATAAAGTTAACTACTCTTCCCTGGAAAATATGACATCCCTCCCGGATTTGAATCATATGCAGCAGAGGCAAAATCAGCTTGTCCTCAAGACAACGGGATCATTTAAGAGTGATTCATTGAGTCAGATCTGCAATCCTCCTGTCTCCAAGACTTTTGGGAGTCTAAGGGAGATCTACGAAGCTAAGACACAGAAGAATCTTCAACGACCACCACTAACGAATATTGATTTCATGGACAAGGGGAGATTGCTAACGCTCGAGGAGAGGCACGCAAAAAGACAGCGTGCAATAACGGAGAATACGCTAAATAGGAAGAATAAGCCCCTACCTCCGGATGTAATACCCTACAATTCGCACTATGATCACCCGAAACCACCTATTGCGGTATCCCCAACGCACACAGCTGCAAAAAACCTAACAGTCTGGAATGCGGATGAATTCAATAGTTCCGCAGATCAGCCGAATTACCAGGAGGAGACATTTGAACAGGATACAGATACGTATGAAACGCGGAGTACGAATAGTGAAACAACTGAATTTACCGGAGTTTCAGAGACTCTTGCTAATTCGGAATTTGAGCACGATCGACGGATCCTGGCCAATAATCTCGAGTACCCAACAACCAAGGAGTACACGACGATCAATAAGCTGTCCCGCTTCTACGACAACAATGACTACATTGCAGAGAATGATGGATGCTACATCAATAAGATGGAAGGGAAGGCCGAAGACACCTTGGATACGTACATGACAATTGAGGAAGTTGGCATAAAGAAGAGCAATGATGTGGAAAAGGCGGATGAGATTAAGGAGCAGAGTGACATGGATCGCATTGAGGTGATCAGTACGAAATCCCTAACGAACTCCCTTAAGACAAACTCATCGAAGAGTACGCTCAAATCTGCAAAGTTCTCCGTGAATCTAACGGATCTCAAGGAGCACACAAACTTGCAGGCACCGAAGATTTTCCGGGTGGAAATAAATGGTGAGAGTGACGCCATGAAACTTGCCATGGGGATGCGTGATCGTGCCAAGAAATCCAAGGATATCAAAAATGCATGGAAGAGATTTGTTAGCCTAGCATCGTCAAAGCTACGCGTTAGCAGCCCAACGAAGCCTGATATCAAGTTTAACTTTGTCGATGAATGCCTCGAAGCGGGTGGGGATCGTGATGAGGGGGTACACTCCTTGATTGATGAGAATATGAATGAGAACAAGACTGCTGTTGATCGCGTAATACACATTTCACCACCACGAACGGGTCAGAAGACTGAACCCGATAGTGGGTACATGAGTGCTGATTCCAATGAATCCAAGGCCTACAACCGCAAATTCTACGATCGTTTCAACTTCAAAGCGATCGAGGATAAGATCAATGAAGCCTCCTACATTGACATTGTGGAATGTCCCGAACTTGAGACTGATCGCCCCTACCCGGCTATTCACGACGATGGCAACAAGATCACCCTGGAGATCACAGACAACGCAGAGGAAGAGCACGAAAGGATGGGCCATTCAATTGTCGAAGTGGGTGATGTAGCTGATAACAATTCAGAGCACTACAGTAGTGGCCTGTCCACATCTGAGGAGGAAAGTGACGACGATGGGGATGATTTGTGCGAATCTGGAGCTGAAAGCGTGGAAACGCATTCAGTGTTCTTCAAGCAAATGCGGCAGTAGTCAAATTTAATTTTAATTCATTTTGCAATATTTAATGTAATATTTTGTGTTAATATTAGTTAACTATTTTATTTTTTAATTTTAAATTTAAATAAGACGTGGTGATTGTGTCTTAGATCGTGAGATCTTCGTAATTGTGGGGCGTTGGGAATAAAACGTTTGAATTTTTGGCAGATTCTTTAGTTAAAGATCGCGATCTTTCTGCAAAAGTAGGGCCAGTTTTCACAGATTTTTTTGCACGAGATCTCTTTGCCAAAGATCGCGATCCTTAAGTGATCCTCAACACTATTTTAAATGATTGTCAATTTCAAAAAAATGTTCTCATTCTGAAATAAAAAATTACTTGTGCTTTGGAAAAGATTTTTTTATTTGATCTTCAAATAATTTTTCAGTTAAATGAGATTAAAAAAATATTATTTAAAATGCGAAAATCAAGCTTAAGAAAATCTTAAAAAAATATATTTCAAAATACAACCATTTTGAAGAAAGGAGTTCATGCACGGGCCATGAAAAACTTCCTCATTTACAAAACAATTTTGACGAATTCCGTCATGTAGAGAAATAAAAAACACTGAAAAATCCAAAGAGAAACTCCCCAATATCCACTGGGATCACATAGAAAAAAATGTAAAAAAAAGATTGCAAAAAATATTGAAATATTACGAAACCATTTGCAGTTTTTGCCCCTCTAAAAAATGTTTCAATACTTTTTTGGAGACTTGTCGTTCATTTTCCGCGAAGGTTTTTTTCTTTTTTCTTTTTTTGCAAATTAATAATAAACATTAAGAAAATTGACACTTTTATTAATTTTTATGCAAAATTAATTTGAAAAAAAAAAACCTCCGAGGAAAATGAACGACAAGTCTCCAAAAAAAGTTTTGAAACATTTTTCAAACGGACAAAACCTGCAAATGGCGTCGCTATATTTCAATTTTTTGACAATCTTTATTTGCATTTTTTTATATGACCCCAATAAATTTTGGGTAGTTGCTCTCGTGATTCTTCAATGTTTTTTGATTCTCTACAAGATGGAATAGGTTAAATTTGTTCTGCGATAGAGGAAGTTTTTACATGGCCCGTGCATGAACTCCTTTAAAAGATTTTCAAAGTAAAGAAATGTTCTTGTTGTGCAAGAAAATAACTGATTCACGGTAAAGGAATATTTTATGTGATCTTTAAATAATTTTCCCGTAAAATTCAGCTTTAAAAAATAACTAAAAATATACAAATCAAGCCTAAGAAAATCTTTGGAAAATCCTGCAAAATTCCATCATTTTAAACTAATTAAAAAAAAGGATGAATTTTATTAGAAATTAAATGACAAAAAATCAAGTCTAAATTCCTTATTCCTCGACAAAATGAAAGGACCACGATCACAGTATAATCACCTAAAATGTACATGAGAAACCTAAGTTTATAAAACGGGCTGACAAAATGGTGCAATAAGAGAAAGACTTTGGAGCAAGCAAAGCAATAAAATCCCAATAAGATCATTTTCCCTCCCCAAAAATCCCTCTAGGATTACTTTAAAAATACTTTTTTTATACAATCCGGGAGTCTCTGTTGTACCTGAGCGAAGGATATTTATAATTTTATTTACTTTTAAAAGAAAAATTATTTAAACAAAAAAAATTAACGAGAGTCTTTTGCAAATAAAAAATCTCTCGAAAAAGCTCACTCACGGGGTTGTTTATTTTTTTTTATTTCGATCAATTAGGAAATTGTGCCTAAAAAATTAGTTTTTAAGAAAACTTCAATAAAAAAAATTCTCTGTAAATTTTCCAAATAATAACTGTGCAATCTTTTTTTAATTTTTAATTTATGCTCTCTGTAGATTTTAATGTTAAATTGTAGATTATATAGGTGGACGATAGGCATTGAAAATAGTTCATGTGATAAAGGCCGGATGTGCAATAACAATGTGTATGGAAATCAAAGAGTTTTTATATACAAAACTTCGGCAATTTTTTATTTTAAGTATTTTTATTTAACATTTTTTTTAACTTTATTCTCTTAAAAATATTTTTACACACACTCGCTGATTGTTTTCACATTAGTTTTAGTGTATAGCTCCAGATGCAGCTATAAATCCAAAAAAAAGGAATAAAATTCAATCAATAAAATAGTGAGAAAAAAACTTCTTTTTAAGTTCTTTAAAGAAATTCTAAGATTTAGCATTTAATGTGGGTTTCAGAGGAGAAAATTGTAATTTGTTTTTTTTTTTTTGAGTCGCATAGCTTCATAAGTACCTGCCAGATAGAAAATTAATTCTCAAGACAGGTGCAAATCAGCTGTAAATTTTCATTTTTTAACTTTAATTATTGTACTATAAAACTCTAATGATTTTAATTTAATAATTTTTGTTTTTAATGGGTGTGCAATTAAATAGAATTATTAAATCATTTTTTAAGCTTTCCATTTTGTGTTTGGGGACAAAAAGGTGATTTTAATCTTTTTATTTAGTGGGCAAAAAAAATTGAAAAATAGAATATTTTGGGTATGGGTGGAGGGGAGGTGGAGTAATGTACAAAACCCTCAAAAAGTTTCCGGGCAAGCAAAAATGGGGTATTTTTTAAGGCAAATTTCAAGTGGCTATATCTCCGGCTATGGCCAACCGATTTTCAAAAATTTATAAGTTTTGGAAAGGTACATTTCTCACCTTTCCAAAACAGGTAAATTTTTTAAAATCGGTTAACCCGTTGTTTCTTGGCAGCCATTTTGGTGAAAGTATGTAAAAGTATTTTTTCACTGTGGTTCATTAGAATGGCCACCACGACTTAACCGCTTGACCGATTTTCAAAAGTGCATCAGATTTGGAAAGGGAATTAAATTACCTTTCCGCCGATGCTCTATTCATCAAAATCAGTGCACTAGCGGCTGAGATGCAAGAGGTCAAAGTCAAAATTTGTGAAATCGTGAAAAAAACGCTTTTGCCTAGGTTTACCAAAATGGCTGCCAAGGGATAACAGATTGACCGATTTTCAAAAATTTACCTGTTTTGGAAAGGTGAGAAATGTACCTTTCCAAAACTTATAAATTTTTGAAAATCGGTTAGCCACAGCCGGAGATATAGCCACTTGAAATTTGCCTTCAAAAATACCCCATTTTTGCTTGCCCGGAAACTTTTCGCGGGTAGTGTACGTATAGCATAATTTAGCATAAAATCTTTAGTTTCTATTTAAGGAATTTGTTGGTAATTTTATGAAATTTCTTTTATATATTTTTGTTTATTTTAAATGCTTAATTTCCAACGAAATGTAATTTTATTTCTTGTTCTCTCTTTTGATAAATAAAGTGTTTGGAAAAATGTGAATTTTCAGCGTTTTACCTCTAATATCCTGACCAGGGAATATCCTTCAGATTTTTGGCTTCTTCGGCAGGGAACCAAATGCAGAGATCACGGTGCCTTTTGTTCCGGTTATATTTGTCGTGAGGGATGGTTGAACTAAT
Organism: Lutzomyia longipalpis; assembly: GCF_024334085.1. Classification (NCBI taxonomy): domain Eukaryota; kingdom Metazoa; phylum Arthropoda; class Insecta; order Diptera; family Psychodidae; genus Lutzomyia; species Lutzomyia longipalpis. The sequence continues at coordinate 48,175,333 of NC_074707.1, forward strand.
CCAGCTGGTTTGAGAGCTGCAGAATTTGCCGAAGGTCCTGGTTGATCCCATTTTGATTTCCTGCAAAACACACCAAAATGTTCTTTATTAGTTAAAAAGAAACTTCCGGAAGGAATAAAGAAAACTCACCTCTTCTTTGCTTCCTCTTCAGCCTTCCTGGCAGCAGCAGCAACTTGTTCCATCTTTGCATTGTCCTTCTTCTCCTTTTCCCGTTTATCCATTTCAGCCTTTTGTGCCTTTGCCAGCTCCTCGTAGAAGCTCTCCTTGCCCCACTGCAGGGGATCATAGATTTCCGGAGGATAATTCGTTCCCAGCTCATTTATATCACAAAATTGAATTAATTTCTCATAAATACTGGGATTCCGGAACTCCTTTCGCTCCTGGATGACCTTATTCATGTCCATGTTGTTATTCTTCATCTTCTCGTACAAATTATTGATCTTCTCCTGCAATTCCGGAGCACACTTCCCTTTGGGTTCCGGTGGTAGCTGGAAACCGTATTCGGCAAATTTATCCGTCTTACTCTCCTGCTGCTCCTTGTCCACCACTTGATCCTCCTCCTCACTGATATCCATGGCACTAATGTCTGAATTGGGCGAAACGTTTTCCTCATCCGAAATCTGAGCCTCATCGTTGTAGCTCACAAGCCGGAGAGCTTTCTTCGGTGGTTGGGGTTTTGTCTGGGTACCCACAAAGGGTGGTGTCGCTGAGACTTCTCTGCTAACCGGATGTGGGGTACCAGCAGCTGATTTTGTTGCCTGATTCGGGGTCTGCTGTGGGTGGAAGGATATTTGTTATTGTTTTGATTACCATGAAGATTTTGTTTTCTCACACGTGTTATTTACCTTTGTTGACCCTTCTGACACGGGTGAGTAGTCATCCGGATGATCTTCATTCTCAGAATCTGTGTAGTTTGCAGTTAGTGAAGCCAGAGCTGAATTTTTTGCACTCATTTTCGCAGGACGTCTGGGAAGTTTATGAATGTCAAAATAAAAATAATAAACAAGAAGGGTTCTATTGGGATGTCCCACAATTAGCCGCAGTTGATGAGATTTTAATGAGTTTTTATGTACGAGGTCTCATGAGGGTGTTTTCTGAGACAACCCAATACACTTTTCTTTTGTGAGGTTCAATATGGGAATAAAAACATTACAACGTCCTATATTGTCCTCTTGTTATTTACAAGAAAATTTAATTTTTCTCTCTCTTTCATGCTCTTTGTCATTCTTTAGAAGCTCTTTGAGGAAAATCTCTTTGAAAAAAGAAAAATCTTTATGGAAATTCCAAAATTCGACTCTCATTGCGGGATACATTAATGGAAAATAGAGAAAATTCCCTCTGTGTGCATCTCTTTGTGGGACATCCGCACCCTGTCCATTGTGGCGAAAGTGAAAATAAGAGGAAGAAGAAGAAAAATAATGGCGAAGTGAATCAAAGTGTTTGAGGAGAAAGATAAAATAAATTGGTGAGAAGAAAATTTGCGTGCACTAAATGGAAAAATGGATTCGCAGAGTAGTCAGTCGAGTAGTAAGTCATCTGCGCAGCCCATTGATAGATTCAAATTGCTCTACATGAATGTGAACGAGGACGAAACCCCGCTGCCAAGAAGCTGGAGCAGCCAAGACAAATGCAATACGATTGGATTGACCCAAAATAATTTACGTGTTCACTACAAAGGTGATTGAAAAATGCATGCTAAAACCATCCCAGACGCCTCCCAGATACTTTTCCACACTCCCTGACCACCCAGCATGTCCAGACATTCACCCACAAGATCGATTTTTCGCCAGCCTTTGTGTCGTTCTGCAGCCATGAAACGCAAAGAGTTTTTTCTCTTCCTCCCCCCTTTGTGTGTGTTTGTGTGACAAAGCGAATTTTCTCACTGACGAGAAATTTTAGTGCGTAAATAGAAAGATCCATCAGCTGATTTTCAACCATTTCCTGTCATTGCCGTCACCCAAGAGCCAAGATGTTCAAAACACCACCCCTCCCACACCTCCCGGATGGGGCCCCCCATACAATGCACCTGTCCTCATATTTGCTGCTGCAACTGCTGTCGTCCTCGCTACCTTCAAAGTGTCTGTCTCTCTTTTTGTGGAGCACGTCAGCTGAATGACGTCCCGGGGGCACAACACAACGACCCCCCCTCTCCCCACCCCACAGCCCCCCTGGGATGGGTGGAAAATTTGTGGGCCTCTCTCTTTTTTTTTTTCATTCACGTTTTATTTATTTGAAGAAGGCCAGAGTGCAAATTCACATTTGACTCCCTCCCCTTCCACCCCCATCAGCCATCCATCCTGTTTATTGATTTTCAATGCTCCCCAAAGGACTCAAAAAGGGGTTTTCCTCCTCGCAAATTTTCCCATATGTCGTGCAAAAATTTTTCACGACCTCTTCACGGGAATTTCCGACATGAAAATTGTACGAAGAGAAAAAAAAATTCCACTGCAAATGACCCCGATAGTGGAAATTTGTGTACCTCCTCATTAGTTTATCAATGTCTCCCAACAAAAGTTTCCTCCTCATTATCTCCTTGAATGGTGATAATAATATTATAATAAAATATTCTTATTTATCACTTTCCATCCACAAGTTTCTTATCAAAAAAATTTGTTTTGGGATTAACCAGAAGGAGGATTAACAAAGCTTAAAATGCAGTCAGGAAGTCATTTTGTTTGTATTGAATTTCATAATTTTGTCTCCGCGTCTGTGGCACATTCAAGTGTTAATTTTGTGGAGAAAAGAAAAGATTTATTAATTTTAAAATGAGATTTAGCAGGAATAATAATTAAAAGATTTATTAAAGATTTTGTTGCGTCTTTATTGTTATAAGTTTTTTGTTTATCTACCTGAAGTTTTATCCAGATTATCGTAAAGAATAATATGTATTTAGGTAGGGTAAACTTGGGTTACCTGGGTTAATTGACCTATTAAAAATAAAGATTTTCTTTATAAATTGCTTTTAAATGAAAAATTGTTTGAAAAACCTTTAAAAATTATTTGTAAAATAAATCTCTGGGCTGATACTGTGTTTGAATTTACATTGCACTGAAGCTCTACCCCTTAAAGGAGGTGTAGCCAATTAAAACACTTTGCCTGAATTTATCAGCCAATCACAGCTCCTCTTTAATACTGATTCTTCTTGTTGATTTATCTTTCATAGAGAAAGAATAATATTATTTTCAGTGCAGTTAATTAAAAATCTTTGTTTTTACAAATAGTTTTTTTAAACAAATATTTGTAAATTATTTTCTTATTTTAAAGCAATTTTTCTTTTACAGAAAATTAGGTCTTTTAATGAAAATGTTCAATTTTGGTCAGAAAACAATTCATTTTGGTCATACATTCCAATTTCGTCTTATTTTTGTAATAATTCTTTCAAGACTAATATTTAAAAAAAGTTTGTTTTCATACATTTTTAATTGCTTTTTATTTCAAAATCTTTTTGTTGATTAACCCTTTGGGAACTTCTGGATACCTTAGACTTAGGCTGCCAATTAAAACACAGCCCGAATTTATGAGTCAATCACAGCTCTTTAATACAAATTTTTCTTCTTTTTTTTTAATTCATCTTTTATTTTATTTTATGATTTATCTGAGGATGCAATTAGAATTTATGGGCTTTACGAAATGAAGAAGAATTATTAGATTAACGTTTTATCTAAATGCATGACAATGATTGAATAAAATTTAATTTAAATTATTTTTAATCTTTGTGTTTTCAATTCATTTTTACAGTAAATTAGGTCTTTTAGTCAGGAAAACGTTTCAGTTTTGTTAATTCTCCAAATTCATTTAATTTTTGTTAATATTCTTAAAAAAATCTCAAGAGAAAGGATGTCATGCACAATACAAGGGCGAAGTACCTAATTGAAGGAAACGCAGAAAACAATTTTAACCCACCCAGTCTTGTAGGGAATCAAAAAAGGATAACGAATCGCCAAAAATATTCACCTTTTTCCACTGGGGTCACAGAGAAAAAAGACAATAAAGTTTTGTAAAAATTCAAAAAAATTAGCCGCCATTCGCCATTTTGTTTATTTCAATGCATGAAGCATATGTTTCAATGCTTCGTCAATATGAGCTTGTCGATGACAGTTTGACATTTCATTTATTTTTTTTTTGAGAGAAAATAAAAAAATTGCGTATTTTTTAGTTTAATTATCGTAGTAAATGTGTTTTACGTGTTGTTCAAGAGTGATTTTTATATCTGAATACCTGAAGGATGAATTCCCTCACAGCTTGTGACCGTCTGAGCGAGCACATCATTGGTCGTGGAAAAGGTATTGGGAAAGGTGGTGCCAAGATACATCGAAAGGTTTTGCGTGACATCATCCAGGGAATCACAAAACCAGCAATCCATCGTCTTGTCCGTCGTGGTGGTGTGAAACGCAAAGGATTCCAGCGCAGAGGATCTCTCAATTCGTGAAAAAGTCATCTTCAAGACGATCCACGACCATTGTTTTTTGGATTGCTTTGTTTTGTAATGAGAGATGTGCTCGCTGAGACGGTCACAAACTGTGCGGGAATTAATCCTTCAGGTATTCAGACATAAAAATCACTTTCGAACAACACGTAAAACACATTTACCACGATAATTAAACTAAAAAATACGCAATTTTTTTTATTTTCTCCCAAAAAAAAAATGAAATGTCAAACTGTCATCGACAAGCTCATGACGAAGCATTGAAACATATGATTCATGCATTGAAATGAACAAAATGGCGAATGGCGGCTAATTTTTTTGAATTTTTACAAAACTTTATTGCCTTTTTTCGTTGTGACCCCAGTGGAAAATGGTGAATATTTTTGGCGATTCTTTATCCTTTTTTGATTCCCTACAAGACTGGGTGGGTTAAAATTGTTTTCTGCGTTTCCTTCAATTAGGTACTTCGCCCTTGTATTGTGCATGACATCCTTTAATAAAAAAAATTTCTAAATCTTTATTCACTTATTATTTCAAAATCTCTCTTGGTTAACCTCTTAGGGACTTTTACACACCTTAATGGGTCCAATAGACTGTTCTTCCAATTAAAATCCAATAAGAAAACAACTCCTAGAATTTGTTGTTGCTCAGCGTGTTAACTCGTTATAGTTCTAGTAATTTTTTTATAGGATTAAAACGTCTACTGGTCCCCAAAGGGTTAACCCTGAATTACTAAAAAAAAATTTCAGCACAGAAAATAACGTTAAAATAAAATTTAAAAAATAACAATATTTCCTGAAAATTAAGTTTTTCCGCAAAATATATATTTTTTTATTAGTTGGTATTTACGATTAATATCGCGAAATTCTCACTTATAGCTCTTTAATTAGGCTTACGCACATGAAATTCGCAATAAACTTACGCACTAACGTGTTATTTATTGCTATTTTATGCGCGCAGGTAAATAGAGCTTCAGAATTATAATAAATTGTTATTTTCTTTATTAACCTTTGGAATGCGGAGGCCTTGGTAGTTACGTAGAATGCGAAGGTGGGGTCGTTGAACGACCCCAAAAAGAAGGCCAATTTTCTCCCAAACTATACAACCTGGAGTTGTCGGGTTAGTGCCTATAGATTCCTTATATAGTCCTCTTGCACCCTGCACCACAAATTCGCCGCCCTAAAATACTTAGAAGGAGATATTAGGGAAAAACATTTTTCAATCATTTTTCACAATTTCTTTTTGAGAAATTTGCCAAGAAACTGCAATTTTTTTTTCACTCTTCCCCACATTCCCCTAACTTCCCGCAAAGTGATAAATGGCAATATTTCTCGAATATTCTTTATTGTTTTGCATATTTACATGCTTCTAATTATGTTTTATGTTGTTTATGCTCTAAAAAATTTTCCGCAGCATGACCGTTACACCAATTTTTGAATTCCCTTCTTCTACATTTTCCTTAATAACTTTTCTTGTGGTGGTCGGATTGAGCTGAAATTTTTACACAACCTCCTCAGATAACCAAAGAACTTATTTCCAAAAGATGTGAATGGTATCTTATATATTTATGGAGATATAACACGAAATATAGCGCTGGGGTCGTTCAACGACCCCGCTCCGCATTCCAAGGGTTAAAAAAATATATATAAAATAAATTATAGAAAGTTTCTATTATTGATGCTCATTATTGCAAATTCTTTCCTAAATTAATAATTATTTAAATTACTTTCTAATTTTGAAATATTTAGGGGAGTGTTTGCAAAGGTTTTTTTTTGCATTTAAATGTTTCTTGGAAAATGTATAGTTTTCTGGAGAAGGAGGGTCTTTAGGTCTTCTCAGAAGACTCAGGGGAATTCCTCAAAAAATCCTTAAAATTCTCAGAAGGAAGGAAAAAGAATGAAGAAATGGAGGCATGAGGAAGTGTTGCAATGTTATTCATCAATCTCATAAGCACGTCTCAATTGGATGGTCTTCGTCTCGTGCGAATGTTTTGAGATTTTTATGCTGTGTTGTGATATTTTGGCTGTTTGGTAACCTTCATTGGTAGCTCATAGGCCAAAAAATCTTCGTGTGTCCTTCCTCCGCAACAAAAATTCCATGCTTGGGGTTTTCTGCTTGGTTTCATTTCAATTTCTTCAATTCAACAAATCTCTTTGTTCCTTCGCACATAGAGAGATGTTCTGGTGAATTTCCACCGATTCATGCCTCTGGGAAAATTGCACATTGAAATTTTCTTCGTGGCAATGGCTTAAATTGCTTCCATGTGGTAGAATTTTCATTGAAAACTTCTTTTTTTATTCTGTATTTTGGATGGGAATGAGTGGGATTTTTTGTTGTTTGTTTCTTCAAATCTAATTCAAGTTTACTCCTCAAATGGCGGAGGCGACAAAGAGTTGTGCTTCAACACACGTTTTTTTTTGGGTGGATGTGTGATGAAGAAATCGATCTTGTGGCGTCAATGAGTCTTTAAATTTATTAAATTTTCAACTCATTTCTGAACACTTCTGCGAGAGATCCCAATGTAGACTTTTTGTGTGTTGTTAAAACTCCACCAGAGAGAGAGAGATGATTGAGATGGGAACGTTGACCAAAGTCATCAAAGTTCATTCATCAGAGAGTAATTATAATGCTATATACGCGATGTTTTGTGTGTTTGTGTCTCCTCGTCAATAACAAAAAATTAGTGAAAAAAAAGAAGAAGTTGAAGAAAAAATCCCACAGCCGAAAATTTAGACATAATTTAAAAGAATTTGCAGAATGTTTTGCAGAAAATAATTCTCCTTACACATAATCAGTGGGGGGATTATGTTTTAACGTCTCTCAATCTCCAGGAGATTAATTTAATCTCAAAAATGGCAATTGGATGTGGCCGAATCATTCGAAATGTTTACAAATACTCGCCCCATTCTCAAAATAGATTCCCCACATCGCATCTAAAAATTAAATGCCCAGCAAAAAGGCATTTTCAAGCAGTTTCTCTTTACTTTTTTCATATTACTATTCTCAACTCAAGAACTGCAGGCAATGAAAATACTTTTCTGGAGTGATAAAAATACAATATCATTCCTCGCAACATCATCAAATGGCGAGCTGTCTCGTGTCGTGTCTGTGCTATGGGTGGAATTTAAAGTTTATACTAATACTTTTAATTGATTTGCACTCGTGCTTTTTTGCTAATCATGAGGAAGTCACAATGTGAGACGCAATTCAACATGCAAATTTACCTTCAAAGCAAATTATCTATTTCTCTTATCGATTTTTCTTTTAAGGACTCATTAAGTCTTATCATGATTTTTTGATCTATTTGGGGTTATTGGGAAAGATTTCTTTCTTACATTTCAATAAACTTCAAATGACCGGAATTTTTGCAATTTCCCAAGGAGATCGGTGTTAAATAGACACACGACAATTTTGGAAAGTTACCTGAATGTCAGGTATCTCCGGTAGATAGAAAAAAGGTGGGGTAACTACCTTTTAAGCCCTTCATTATATAAATTACTGAGTAAAAAAAAAATTAATGGTAAATCAATAAAAAGTGTAGAAGGTTTGTATTAAGTATTGGATTATCCCATAATTATCAGGATTAATTTTCAGATAAGTTTAAATTTCTTTTTCTTAAAGATCTCAATTTAGAATAATATTTTATCAGCTAAAAATTCAAACTTGACGCATGAAATATAAATAAATAAGAAGAAGAAGTGATGTGTCAAAGAGCCTGTGTTTGATTGGTTAATGAAATCGGACAATGCGTTCTCATTGGCTATCGGTACTTGACTTGACAGGGTGGAGCTTCTAAGCAAAGTTAATTTGAACAGAATATAAAAAAAAATCATTGCTCGAAGGATAAATCCTTCCGATTGCATCAGCCAAGGAACGGTAGGTCAACCCACATGCATCCTTTGAATTTTAGGGCCAAAACTTTCGACGCTCCCGTGCGTCTTCCTCAATTTATTTTTATTAATATCAGACGCAATCGGAAGGATTTATCCTATACCAACAAAAATATCAAATTCCGTCAGACTTCACTAGAGCGTCTAGAAGTAACGTAAATCGAAAATTATTAAAAAAGTAAAGACGTTGCAAGTAAACGACTTACCGATTAAGAAGAAACTTCTTATAATTTGAAAGCTTTCAACAAAGCCTAAATACTTTTTTTTTACATTTTAAGAAAATAATATTAAAATGTCTTCAAATAAGCAGAATTTAGCAGTTCAAGATCTTAAGTCATCTTAAAGAGCTTTAGACGTTATCTAAGGAAATTCTTTTCCTTGATTTTACAGTAAATTATTACCACAAAATTAAAAAAAAAATATTGTCTAGTCTATTAGGACTATAAAAATTTAGATAAGTACTTACAGTCATGGAATAAAAATATTAGGACCTTCTCGGCCAATTGAAGAACAGATTAGACTTATCTTTCTAAAACAATCAGATTATTTTTAAAACTGATTAAGGATTCTATCTTGACAACTAAATATTTGTCAAAATCAGTTAATTGATTTTATTAATAATTTCGGTAACATTAGATGGATAGAATGACCCACAAAATTCTTTTTCTTCTCAATTGGATTTTATTAAGTTACAATTCTCTATTTGCATTCATTAGATTTCTGAAACTACCAGATTTATCAAAATCGGTTAATTGGTTCGGTTTTGAGAGTCATTTTACGCAAACCTTTACAGAGAAGGGAAAAAGTTAATATCATATTCAATCTCTTGCCAAAACCGAAACGTTTATCCGATTTGGATAACTCTACCATCGAAGGAAAGAGGATAAAAGTAGCTTTCAAGGAAGATAGGTTTACTAAAATTGGATGAGAATTATTCCTTGGAAAAAGTACTAAAGATTCCGGAAGTTCCTTACAAGATTCTTGACAGGAACTAAAAAAAAACTTCTATTATTTTTTCCACGACTGTATTTAATTGAGAATCAAGAAAAGCATTTAAAAACAATATAAAATGCCCAAGGAACAAACATTAGGAAAAAAAAAACAAAACGGAAATGATCAAAATACTTTGCAAATTAAACGAGAATAGAGAACGCATTCGAAATTCGCTGAAGCTTCGTGTTTAGTTGAAAATGATCCGAAAGAGAATATCAACCTTAAACTAAATGACATGCTCAACTGACTTCAATTATTCTGAACAATCACATGAAAAGCGAGTTGGAAAAAAAATATTGTGCTTTAGAACACTTACAATCATGCGTGGGTGACTTTAGGCGTTTCGTGGTGAATAAAATGGGGAAGATTTAGGGCAAACGGTTCTCAATGCTCTGGCGTACTACAGCTGAAGGGCATTGAATGGTTCACCCTACATTTTTTTCTTCATCTTGCGGATGCTGTGGGTGAAATGGGGAGACAAAATAGAGAGAAAGATAGAGAAGAGAGGCAAAAAAATAAAATAAAATCTCGCGCAAAATTCACCTTTGTTGGGGAGATTGTGCTTCTTCGTAACAAAGTTAACTTGGCTGTGCGTTGTGAGTGTGTTTTGTATAGTAGTGGCTAAAGGCCAGTTGGGATATGAGATGAGAGACACACAGAGCAATGAGAGGAGAGATAAAGTATGGCACAAAAGAAAAAAAAAGAGTAAAAAAAATAAGCTCAAGATTCGCTCAAGTTCTATTAAATTGCTATCCATAGGAAAACACTGAGCATTGTAAGCAATGATAAATATGACAGTGAGAAAGAAGAGCACAACTCCACGGCTAAGCTGTGAGTGTTGTAATTTGTAGTTTTAGATCTCATGTTGATGCACTTCCAGCTGCTCGGGATCTTCTTTCACCGTTCCTCCATGGATGATTTTTGCAAATTTATTATATTTTGCTAAAGAGCTTTGTGATCTTCCTGTGAGGGATCGACGTGCAACGTTAAGAAAGATCCTCTAACAATCAATTCAATGACTTTTGTTGTTGTTGTTGTTCACGCCAAGACTATGATGGGAGAGTGAAACAAGTGAGAGAGAGACCCCAAGAGTGGGTCATGGTCAGAGGAATTTCTGCTTAGCTTGAGCTCTTTTTTTTTCGCTGCTGCTGCTACACTTCACTGTCATCTCTCTATTTTGGTCTAATTACTGATGAAATTGCATTTATTGTGACTTTTATGTTGTTTGTAGCTCTGGCAGTAGTTTGAATGTTTATGATTTTTCTTTTATTGTTAGCTGTGGTCAAGATTAAGAAGAAGCACAGTGTGTAATGTTTTTGAATATATTTTTATTTATCTCATTTATTATTTTCAAGAATTTCTATTTTCTTTTATTCTGTAAACTTTGGGTGGATTATTGAGAAGATGAGAAGATTTTCTTGAACAACTTTTGGTTTTGAAGGGGAGTCTTATTAGATTTCTTGCTGTTAGTGTGAAGATTGAGCTATTTGCTTTAGAAGACGAGATATTGAATCGTTATTTTTAAAATTAATTGTTTTTTAAATAGGATTTTTATTGAAAGTTTTAAATTAACACAGTTTCTTCTATAATATTTATTTATTGGAATTTATCAAAAAAATATTATTTATTTTTTAAATATTTTATTTCGATTTAAAAGTATTTTAAAGGGTTAACCCTTTCGCGTTCGCATGAAACATTGAAACATGCAATTATTTTATCGCGACGCGAAATTAATTCTGTAAATGCTCTCAAATGACATTTTGAAGTCAATTAGACCCAATGGACGCGATAGGGTTAAGGGATAAAATTGAAGAATAAAAATTGACTCAAAACACGTGAATTTGCAAAATACTTTAAGAATACTGAGAATATTCTCATACTTTGAATATTATTCGTATTATTTTCATTATTTGAAGAATATTCGTAATATTCTAAAAGGATTTTATTCGCTACAATATGAGTCATACTCCTGTTCGAGGAAAAAATCGAGACATGCGTAAAATCTTATAAAGAAAAAAAAGATTAGAAGTTGCCAAAAAAAACTTCTAAACAACTTGAATCCGCTAAGAAAATTCAGTAAAAATTTATCAAAAAATGTTAATAATGACGTCATTTTTATATTTTTTGGTCTTTTCAATGAACTCTTTGAAGCTTAAAAAATAAGATGGAAAAATTATCCACAAAACTTTAGAATGAATGTTTAATTTCTTGTGAGAAAAAAATAAAATAGTGACATCATTAATTATGTTTTTAAGCTAATTTTCACCATTTTTTTCCAACTGCTTCCAAGATAAATTGAAAGGTTTCAGGCATTTTTTTTTATTCTTTTGTTATTGTTTTAAAATATGAAATTTATCCTGATTATTTCTTTAAAGAATGTGTTCTGCCGTACAGAAATGAATAAAGTCCTTTCAATCTCTCATTTTCGTCTCTGCATACAAAATAAAATATTTCCTACAAATAAAAAAAAATTAATAAAATTCAAATAAGAAATCAACAGAAATCAGAAACAACAAAGATAAGAAAATAAAATTAAATAAATCATCACTAAATGCATCGAATAAAACATTTGAGTTGTGTGACCATTTTGATGAGAGAGGGTTAATGAACTTGAGTGGCTGAAGGGAGTGCAAAATAGAGAGACACAGACTCAAAAATATGTATTATGGATGCTCTTTGTGTGTGTGTTAAGAGATGGATGATTCCTCCTGTGAAATAATTCATTAATTTATTCCCCATCATGTCTTGTCCAAGAATTTGCCAAAACTTAAAAAGAAGTATTTTATTAAAATTTGTTGTTTTGACAGGAATTGGGAAGTCACACAATGATGCAGCTTCAGTGCGAACAGCCCATCCAATACCAGCCACATGTGGGCTGTACTACTTTGAAGTGAAAATAATATCAAAGGGACGCGATGGTTATATGGGGATTGGATTGACGGCGCAGAACTTCAAAATGAATCGACTTCCAGGTAAAAAAAAATATTTTTTATTTTTTTCAAGGGGTATTTATCTGAATGAAAATCTTCGGAATTTTTTTTATTAAAAATTTGGATGATTTTCAAAAATTCGTCAAGATTCGGATTTTTGTCAAGAAAATTCGGACTATTCGTCAAAATTCAGATGATTAGCTAAGATATGTCAATATTCAGATTATTCGGAAAATTCGTCAAGTTTCGGATGATTCGTTAAGTTATTTTCCAGGAAAATTCGTGAAGATTTGGATTATTTGTGAACATTCGGAGTATTAACTTGACAAGAATCAGATTATTCGATAAGATTCGGAGTATTCGTTAAGATTCGGATGATTAGCTAAGATATGTCAATATTCAGATTATTCGTCCATATTCAGATTATTTGTCGAGTTTCGGATAATTCGTTAAGTTATTTTCCAGGAAAATTCGTGAAGATTTGGATTATTTGTGAAAATTCGGAGTAAAAATTTGACAAGAATCAGATTATTCGATAAGATTCGGATTATTCGTTAAGATTCGGATCATTCGTTAAAATAATTGAAATATTCGATAGATCACACCCACATTCACCACATTCAAGGCAGAAATAATGCAAATTTATTGAGTCGTTAAAAAAATATAATTTTTAGACAAACATTTTGAATTTTCGAATATAAAAAAAGAAATATTTTCGTGAATTAAATTTGTGAGAGTATTTTATTTAATCTCAAAAAAAGGATGGGATAAGCAGTCGTACGGATATCATGGGGACGACGGTAATTCCTTTTCATCGTCTGGAGCTGGTAAGCCATATGGGCCAACATTCACGACGGGCGATATAATTGGTTGTGGGGTGAATTTGGTGGATAACACGTGCTTCTACACAAAGAATGGTCACCACCTTGGCATAGCATTCAGGGACCTGCCGGCAAAATTGTATCCCACTGTGGGCCTTCAGACACCCGGTGAGGTGGTTGATGCCAACTTTGGGCAGGAACCTTTTAAATTTGACATCGAAGATATGCACAAAGAGCTCAGAGCTGCCACAAAAGCTTCCATTTATTCGTTCCCATTGCCCGCGGATCAGGGTGATTGGACGACAATCCTGCACGAGTGAGTTTGATCCTCCTTTTTTTTTCTTCTGGGAAGTTTGAAGGGAGATTTCATTGAATTTTCTTTTCTTTTTTGTGTCTGTAGTATGGTGCAATCGTATCTCATTCACCATGGCTACAGCGCAACAGCAGAGGCATTCGCCAAAGCCACGGGACAATCCTGCAAAGAAGATATGCAATCTGTGAAAAATCGGCAGAGTTAGTTTTGAAATTAAAAGGATAATTCTGAGAGATTTTTTTTAAAACAATTTATTACTTTTTTCTTCCTCAGAAATCCTTAAGCTAATCATGTCGGGTCGGATGGGGAATGCAATTGAGCAGACAATGCGTTCATATCCGGGCCTGTTAGAGAGTAACCAAAATCTCATGTTTATGCTAAAGTGTCGGCAATTTATTGAGATGGTAAATGGATGTGATTTCGATGGTCCCTCCCTTGCGTCGTCCGCATCGGCGTCTTCGCGAACGAGCCCGGTGCAGACGTCGGTGATTCAGTCCACAAAGGCATACCAGAATGGGGCGACGGTGTCCGTGGGGGCGGCAACAGGTGCTACCCAGAGCAATGGGACCACCACCACAACAAATACACTGATATCCGAGGAAATTGCCACCGACAATCACGACGGGAAGACAAGCAGCGTAACAAGGTGAGTTGAAAAGAAATCTCTTTGTGTCCTTAAAACTAAACTAAATGCGATATCTTCCGGAACAGCAATAGTAGTTCAAATTACACTCCAAGTAACAACAATATGACTGATGCTCATCTCAATCACGTGGAGATAAACAACCAAATAAATTCACACACCTCCAGTGACTATTGCAATGATGTCGAAATGGAGAATGGCCATATTGCCAATGGTGAGGGAATAAAACCAAAAAGAAAAGAGAAGAAGAAACTCCTAAAATGCAGATTTATTAACAATTTTTTCCTCTTCTTTTTTTTTTGCTGCAGGTAATAGTTATAAAAATGGTACTTCAGACAATATAAACGACTCAATAGACGGCGATGAGAAAATGGGTAAGAATGAAAAAAGAATATATTGAAATTCATAGGGGAATGTGGACCAATTTGGACCTTAAAAGGCTCACGCAGAGTGAGAAAAATAATATAAAATAAAAAGCAATATTCTTAAAGGTTTCGTCTAATTGCGACTCAAAGAAAGACTACTTGAATCAACATTAGTTAAAAATTGAGTCAACATTAGGCAAAAACTGAGTCTGAATAAGGAGATTGAGTCGCAAATAGTCGTTTTTTGAGTCACAAAAAAGTAAATTTGCGTCAACATTAGTTTCATCCTCCATAACTTTTTGCATTTAAAGTTTTATCAGTTTCAAGTAATAACAGATTGAAAAAGGCCTTAAGAGGTCCGAATTGAGCCATGTTCCCCTAATTTTTATTGAGTTTTCATTTCAATTCAATCAAACTATTTGAGATTTTTCAATTAGAATTTCTCAACGAGACCTTTAAAGATTGATTGAGAGGAAAAAGTTTATTTTATTGCATGAAAAATTCTTTGAATATCATTCCGGGGCAGTACATGAAAATTTATGTGAGAAATTGCAATGGAAATTAATTTTTTTTCTCTTTAAATGATTTATGGGGAAAGGGCAAATAGTTTTGTGAAACATAAAACACATAAAATGTTGCCAAGGAGAAGGGGTAATTTCGCGCAAATTGATTAGCTTTTTTGATTTATTAATTTAAAGAAAACCATTAAAAGAATTTAAATCATTAAAGGATTTAAAGGACCCTTTGCGGTGGTTTTTCGAAGTTTAAATGTTCAGGACATTTATAGGGAGTATCGAAAGTTTTGAATTTTAGCTTAATTTGAATGAAATCAATCGATTTGTTTTAGAATTTTTGCTTTTTAACAATTTTTCTTTTCACTTGATCAAATTAAGCCTAGATTTGAGTTTTATAGAGGTCCTAATATCTAGGATTTTAGAATGCTAAAACCTAGAATTTTGCTTTGACATTTGAATTTTGTTTGACATTTCAAGAAAAAACTTGAAGTTAAAAGTCTCTTAATTTTTATCAGATAAATGAGTTCAAAACTGGAACTTTTTTTGACAAAAAATCTCAAGAATTTATACCAAAAATTAAAAAAATAAACCCCTAAAATTTCCATCAAAGATTGAACTTCAAGAACTTCTTATTTGCGTTTTTAAAATCAAACCTCTTCAAATGATTTAATTAACTTCACTCCCTTCTGTATTTGACTAATATAATTAAATTCTTGCCAAAATGAAACTTGTGCGGCAAGATGCAGAGAATAAATTGAATAAAATTGCACATAAATATTAAATCAGTTTTTGGGAGAATTTTGTGTGGGGAAACTTGTGCAATTTCTCTATAAAAGAACTCAATGAAATATTTATATTGAGAAGATTTCTATGTAAAATTGTAAATTTTACATTGAATTAGTTCATTGGAGTTGAGTTCATTGAGTTTGAAAAAAAGGAATGCTGAACGTTGGAATAGGGAGCATTGAACGTTCTAAAAGGGAACATAAAACGTTGAAAAATATACTCTAGAAAAGGAAATTTTTAACGTTTTTAAATGGAAAATTAAATGGTAGAAAAAAAAAGAAAATAGAACATCGAATATGATTAAAGGGATTGCAATGGAGAGAACTACTCTCAATGAAACCTCTTTCGCGTCCATACGCTGACTGAATCGTGAAACGTTTTATTATATCTATTTTAAATTATTTTTAATTATTTTTCAAAATTTATATAGAATATGCCAAAGAAGACTTTCTGAATGAGAAATGTCTTCTGAGTGCTTCAACTGAATGAATATGTGTTAAAAAATGCAGACTCGAAAGGATTAAATGTCATTCGTTAGAAAAGAAATGTCAAACTTTAAAAAAAATAAACAATAAAAATATGAGAATAAATTATAAGAAAACGTTATACGTTAAAAAGTAAACATCAGATGTTAGAAAAGAGAATATCGAACGTTAGAAAGAAAATACGTTGATCTTTAGATAAGGAAAAAAAGAAAAGATTGCAATGAAACCTCAAACGTTGAAAAATCATGATCAAACTTTAAAAATATTAACGTCAAACGATAGAAAATAATAATGCTCAAAAAGAAACGTTAAACATTTCAAAAGAAACATCAAACGTTAGAAGAAAGATATCAAAAATGATAGACAATAAACGTCAACAGTTTAAAGGGAAAACGTCAACTGTTAGAATTCCATAAATTCAGTAAAATAAAAGTTTAAGAAAGACTTAAGGATTTCCTAACTAAGAAATCATCCTTGCAGATGTTGATAGTGCCGTTAGCAATAAGTCGAGCAAATCTGGTGTCGAGAGGATGCTAGAATTCGGTCGGGAGTTGTCTCAAATGAGTCAGAGACTGGAGAAGGAGAATGGACCCAATGAGGATAATCGAAAAATGCTAGAGGTTTGTTTCTCTGCTGAATTATTTCTTTTTTTTTTAAATTTATTTTCTAAAAAATTTAAATTTTTGTGTATTTTAGGACGCATTTAGTTTACTGGCGTATTCGAATCCATGGTCGAGTCCGCTTGGGTGGCAATTGTGTCCGTCGCGACGAGAATCAGTCTGTGCCGCACTCAATTCTGCCATACTAGGTGAGTTTTTTTGTTTATTTATTTAGCTGATCAAACTGATCAATTAATTTTTTTTTGTCTTTTTAGAATCTATGAACTACCCGTGGAATTCACCTCTGGCCGTTTGCGTGGCACACGGGTATGAATTGCGGAATCTAATGGCAAAATCGGGTCTTGGGGCATGTGCGTTTGTCGACGATGTCATTAGCTATCACTGACCAACTCCAAAAAAAACGATCTCCGACATAATTTTTTCTATTTTTATGAACATCTAAGTTTCGATGCAGAAAAAAATCGGGAAGAATTACCACTCATTATAAAAAAAAAATATGTTAACTTGAGATCGAAGTGGGGAGAAAGGCTGGAGACACGATGAAGACACGAACGGATGAAAAAAAGGATAAAAGAAAAAAAACAAACACATAGAGAAACACAATTAATAAAAAAGAGATTCTATATAAATAACAGAAGAAAAAATAATCTATAAAATACAATATTTAAAAAAAAAAGAAAAGAAAAAACCCAACAAATGGATAAAATAGTGAATATCAATTTAAATTTTTATGTTCAGTGCGAATGATGTCCCAAATATTTCTTTACTCTTTTTTTTGGAGATTAAAATTCGGTTTAAAATTATTTGGTTTAAGATTTAAAAATGTTTTATATGAGTTTACTTTTTTTTTGGAATGATAAAATTTGCTGTAATTTTTAATGAGAAAAAATACATTTTGCGTTCTAAGCCCATTCTTTCTTTTTTTTTCACCTGAAAAGAAAACCCCCAAACTATCTTTTTTGTTGTTGTTTGAATTCTTCTTGGCAAAGTTGTGTGGTGCGGGGGAGGAAGGAAGAAAAAATCGTAGTGTAGGAATTAAGTAAAAAAAAGGGGTTTAAAAGAAATGTTGCGGAAATGTGTAGATTGTCGTAGTGAAAGTTCTTGCGCGATAATTAATTGAGATTTCAGTGGAAAAAAAATAAGAATATTAAATAGAAAAGTTTCCAATTTAAGGACAAAGCTTGTTCGCAATTTTTTCTCTTTGTGTTTAATGAAAAAAAAAATTATCGAAGATTAATAATGTAAAATAAAACTTCAATACTCTTTAAAAGAAAATGGTTTAAATGACTGAGGTAATCAGTTACAGTCTTTCATCATTTGAATTGGTTAAAAAGACTGAAAAACTTCAGTAAAATTGACAAAATAATTCAGTTATTAAATCAAATTAGCTCTGAACAGATGAAGGTGAATTTTGGTTGACGTCTTCGCGGGGAGCATTTTTTGACACTTGGGGGAAGATTTTTCCCGCCAACATAACCTCAAAACAATTTTTGTGCAAAAAAAAGTGAAAAATGTGGGAAAAATGCATTGCAGTGCCCCTGGGGGGCTTCCCTTATGCTCGTAATGGATTTTTCAGGCGCTTTGCACAATTTTTGATCTTTTTGGTGGAGAATTTTCTCCGAACACGAAATATGCCTCATTCAACTGAAGTTTCACTAGAGGTAAATTTTCCACTTGGACAAAAAAATACTCAAAAATAATTTTTTGTGCCAAAAAGTGAGAAATGAAGGATATAAAATGCAATGGAAAATCCCCAGGGGTTGCCCAATAATGTTTTATATTCAATTGAGTGAGGCAAATTATCGTCCGGAAAAAATCCTCCAACTAACATAACCTCAATTTAACATGCCATAAAAAATTCGGAATTATGCAAATTTTCGCCTGAAAAATGTTTTAAGAGCATAAGGGAAGCTCCCCGGGGGCACTGCAATGCATTTTTTGCCACACTTTTCACTTGTTTTTGCATAAAAAAAATTTCTTTGAGGTTATGTTGACGCAAAAAATCCTCCCCCAAGTGTCAAAAAAATGCTCCCTGCGAAGACGGCAACCTAAATTCACCTCCGTTTGTTCAGAGCCATTGTGTGAGTGCTGCTGAAATACTTTGGTCGTTTTGACCAATTCAAATAATGGAAGATCGTAACTGATTCCTTCAGTCATTTAAACCATTTTTTTCTAAAGAGTGAAATTGTATATACTTTTATTGATTTTTTTCTTGCAATATAAATTGAAAATTTTATCTGCTTTTGTATTTATTTATTCTCCCCACCCCCCTCCTTCAATTGGTGGGGGCGGAGTCTCTTCAGTTCCGTCTCAATTCTTTCAATAACTTTTTTTTGAAACTCTTTTCGGCTCTTACTAAATTATTTTCTTTTTTTTTTAATTAAAAAAAAAACTATCGTGGTATAAGAAAAACTCGAAGAATAAAATTGACAAAATTTACTAAAATTAGACGTTATTAAATAGTTTGTTTTATTAGCTACAACAAAAAAGAATTTTCTTCTGGAATAAAGCCTTGTAAAGAAAAAGAAAAAAAAAGTATATTTTACTGCCAGGAAGGTATCAAAACTTAAGAGAAAAAAAAACTTGCAAAGAATAGAAGGAGGAGGAAAACTATTTTAGCAGAAACTGGTTAAAGAGTTTGTAAAAATAAAGGAAATCCCACGACCACAGAGATAATTTCGCTTCCTAAAGTGTTGAGAAAACAAGAAATAAAATCAAGAGTCTAGTGTTAAAAATCACTGTCTTATTTTTTAAACAATTACAAAGATGAAGTACATTAAGATGAAAAAAAAAACTGCAGTAAATATAGAAAAGATTAAAAAACATATTTAAAAAGATAAAGAACACTTGGTAAAATATTAAGGAACAAACATTAAAAAAAAACATATTTTAGAGATGATGAGAAAATTAGCAGAGAAAATTAACGTTATTTTATCATAAGGTGCGATAAATCGACGGTTTGTAGCTTGTAAATGTAATACACCTCGATAAAATTTCAATTAAGTACATTATAAATATATATATTTACTAACTATTAAACAGAAGAAAACATAATTAATAATTAAAAAATTTTGATGATAGCAGTAAGGAGAAAAAAAAGAGAAGAAAAATGTAATTAGAGAGAGAAAAAATCATACGTGTTACATAAAAGAAAATGCATAAAAAAAAGAAAGCAAAAAAAATACTATTCAAACAAGATATTGAGGAAAATTATTTAAATGTGGTTTGATACAAATAAAAGAATCATTTAAAATTCAATTAAAGATTTTTAATTTTTTTTTAATTTGACGCTCTAAATGTTCACCGCAATTCCTTTCTTTGCACAACATCTTCCACAACATACTAAGAGGATAGTTTTTCGCAGTTTTCTCGCATTTTTCGCTGAATTTTGCGGGAAAACTGTGATTTTTATAACCAGGGCATGAATTCTCTAAGAGTGAAAAACTCCCGTGATAAACTCCTGAAGGCTTTAGCGCTCTAAAAGAAACGTGAGAACCGGAAAAATATTACGGGAGTTTATCACGGATACATTATTTTTCTTAAAGGATCAAGCTCACGGGAAGTTTTCCTCATTTTTTCTCCGCGAAAATCTTTCAGGAGTTTATCACGAGAGTTTTTCACTCTTAGAGAATACAGCTCCAGGGCATGAATTCTCTAAGAGTGAAAAACTCCCGTGATAAACTCCTGAAGGCTTTAGCGCTTTAAAAGAAACATGAAAACCAGGAAAATCTTACAGGAGCTTATCACGGATGCATAATTTTTCTTAGAGGATCATGCTCACGTGAAGTTTTCCTCACATTTTACTTGCAAAAAGCCTTTGGGAGTTTATCACGAGAGTTTTTCACTCTTAGAGAATACAGCCCCAGGAAGCGTCGATTGGCATAGTTAGTACAAATTTTTCAAAATTCCCGCCAGTAAAACTCCTGAAAATTTCTTAGAAAATTCCGAAAATTTTTAAATTCAGAATTTTCTCGGAAAAATTCAAAATTTCATGTAACTTGTACGAAACTTTCCCATCAAACCACACTGAAGCGTCTACCTTTCCGTTAATCTTAGAAGAACGTTACACCGTTTTTCAAACACATCGTTCAAATGGTGAAAAACACCAACGGCCCTTAAGATTTGACAGCAGTGTCACCGAAGAAAAATGGAGATTCGCCTGATAAAAATTCGTGTGTGAATTTTGTGTGGAAAACCCGTGCAAATAGCCATTTTTCCGTTAAAAAAATAATTCCTATTGCAACATTGTGCGTTCCAGCGTGATTGATTTGCATTAGTTGCCGAGGGGTGTGTGAAAAGTCGCCCGGAAAATTCTTCCGCAGATTGATCAGGAAAAATCAGATAGATTGCCCATTTCCCGGGATTTTCCACATCTGGGGGTGTTTTGAGGTAAAATCAAGTGAAGGGTGGCATTTGGGATGACCGGCGGGGGTGCTTTGCGAAGATTTGGGTGGAAAATTGCATCAAGGGCGGAAGGAGTTTGACAGAAGATTTTTTCCCACCCTCTCCGGATGCCGCTTGTAGTGCCCTCATGTGGCGCTTCGGGGAAACATGCGGGAGGTTTTTCACGGATGTGCTGGAAAAGTTGTTTGAGAGGATAAAACGTTTTTGGGGGTGGGGAGGGGGTTGATAAGTCCCGCGTGTCGTATTTATCCTGCAGGATAATTATAGGTGTTGTAGTCACATTTGAGGATGTTGTTAAAATTGGATACCTACCTGTGTAAATATTTTAATACAATTCTGCGAATTGATCAAAACTGTTTTCGCAGAATTCATTAAATCAGCAATTTAGTTATTTATTTTTATTTTTCATTTTTTATGAGTATACCTTTATTATTTTTAGACAGAATCTGTGATGGGAGTTAATTTCTAATTAAATGTGAAAACTTTTTTAAAAATTCTAATTAAATGACACTCATGAGAGTGCTCAAAATTATACGATAAAATGTACAAAGATAATAAAAAAAAATTAAATAAAATATCTATCTATCTATCTATCTATCTATCTATCTATCTATCTAATGCCCTTTTTAATTAAAATCAAATATAATTCCAAAGAATTGGTGGAGAAAATGATTTTCTTTTAAATAAAATAAATAATATTTAAGGCTTGACTATGTTTTTTTCTCTTATTTCAAAATTTCTTTTTAAGTCCAGATTTAAGTTTCAGATCGAAACAGTATATACACTACCCTCAAAAAGTTTCCGGGCAAGCAAAAATGGTGTATTTTTGAAAGCAAATTTCAAGTGGCTATATCTCTACCTGTCCCAACAATGAATCTCACCATGTCGTTGGTGTTTTGGCTTGCGTGCCTTGTTTGAAACTAAAAGGCTATACCACAAGGGTTACCCATGTTGGGCAGGCTTTAGCTAGAAGCCAGATGAAGAAGGTTCCGGTACTCCCCGGTTGGGAGGTTGATAAGGAGTTAACATTTCCTTAACAGAAAATTTGTTACGAAAGCTTTCACTTAACCTTCTTTAGTAAAAGAGGCAAAGTCCCTCATTGGAACGAGTTTGGATTCTCATTATTTAAACCCTTGAAATCTTTGAAATTTATACTAAAAATTCTAAAATATCTTTTATTATAATTTTTATATTTTAAAATTAATATTTAAATTCTAAATATTACCTTTCTTCCTTTCAAATAACTAAATAATTATTAAAATCTAGTATTAAATCGTTGGTTCTATAAATGATTTACTTAAGTATGTATGTAGGTATATTTAGGTACTCCTTTTATTGTGGCTATCATAAAAATTTAAGCAAACTGGCTAAACTTTCAATCTTTTGGATTAAAGAAAGATTTTTTTAGATTTCCTTTAGTTTTTTTTTTAATAATTCATAGATTCTGATAAAAATTAAGAGTCTCCGATACGATCTATAACAATTTTAAATTCTTTAGACGTTCTAAAGAATCGTTCTTTACACATTTAAAGAATATTCTTTTCTCCTTTCATTGTGGGAAAAGTTCAGGTACATCTAATTAAAAAAAAACCCAAATTTATTAACATGTTACATTATGCTAAAAAGAATGTCAATTCAAACTCCCTCAAATCTATCGCATTCCTTGGCCGACATGCCGACATAAAAGCCATACAATGAACTTGAACAAACCCTCTAAATGTACACACATAATGTATCCATATATCTGATGCAAATCAACGTATATATATCTTCCACCAATTCCCAGGTAGCCGCTAATTTGGGCCTCGAAGGCAGGAGAGAGAAAAAAAGAAGAGAAGAGAGAGGAAAAGTGTGATTGCGTGAAGTGTGTGTTATAATTATCTGTTTGGCGAGAACGTCACAAAGTGGCATTAATTGAATACTAAAAATCTCTAAGGAAAACAAGAGATTTTTTCGTGTGTGCCCTTGAATTGGAAATCATCAATCACGTTTTCAAAAATGGGATGCACTTCGTCGGCGGAGGAGCGAGCAGCTATAGCGAGATCCAAGCAAATTGAGAAGAATCTCAAGGAGGATGGCATCCAGGCGGCCAAGGATATTAAGCTGCTTCTTCTCGGTGAGTTTTGCCAAAAAAAAAACTTTTATGCATGCACCTGTTTTAATGCCATGAAGAGAAAAATTCTCCATTATTATGAAATTTTTTTAAAGGCCAAGATGAAGAAGAAGAAAAAATGATCTTAGAGTCATGAAAATATTCAATTTAGTAACTCAATTTCCAACTTGAGGATGAATAAAGGAATTTATTCGTTCTCATATACGAGCACATATATTGAGAATTATGACAATGTGGGATTTTCTTTGTTATAAAAGTAATAAGAAAATATATATCTCACTCGTGACATCAAAAAAGAAAGCTTATCGAACGTTATGCGTTTTTAGTACCCATCTTTATATGTAGTTTTTTCATTTTTTTAAAGGAGCAATAATTCAAACTTTTTCTTTTAATATTATTAAAATATTCTCATGGAAATTTCTTGGAATAATGTCCAACTGCCACAGCTATTCATACATACAATTTTAATATAGGGTTGTGTTGTAAATTCGTGAGTATTTTATTAAAGTTTTGGATAAACTTTGGGACTTTTGAAAAAATTGAGCTTGAATCTGTTAAAATTCTTTAATTTTCTTTTCTTACAGCCTAAATCTTATTGTAAGATTTTGATTGCTAGTATTTTAAAATTATTCTGCTGTTATTTTATAAAGAAACCGAAGGATTAATAGTTCTAGAAAATTATAGGGGAGGGCGGGGCTAATACAGTCACTTAAGGGTTTGAAAAAAAACTTAAAATATCATATTTCCTAGCTAGATAGAACAAAAAGATCTGAGAAAGAGTTATAGGGCAGTAAATTTACTAAAGAAATTAGCTATACATTTCGCTTTATTTATTAGGGAAATATAATATTCTGAGCCTTTTCTAAACCCTTAAGTGACTTTTTTAACCCCGGTCTCCCCTACAGAAGTATCAATAAAAAAATCTGGAAAATTAATTTTTCTATTAAGTAATAAAAATCTTATATGTAACTAACAAATTGTTAGACAAGAAAAGAAAAGAATTTTGGCAGAATCAACCTCGTAGTGTAAAAGCTGTACAGATTCTTTAAATATTAGTTTTAAGATTTTTGGTATTCTAGGAAAAATCGATGAAAACAGTGAGAAAGGATCTTTCTTTTCAAATTTTTATAAGATTTTTCATAGAATACCAGAAATCTAATAACTAAATAATTGTTTTTAAACCGAATTTTGTTAATTTTCTTCTCTATAAAAATAAAGGAAAGAATTTCTGACACCTCTGAGCGATTAAAACTCTTTAATTAAGACAGAAAATATTGAGCGTCAATTGCTTTAATTCTATTAACGTGATAAGATCGAATAAACGAATTTGGTCAATTTGTTTATTTTCCCTTAAAAAAATTAAAATAAACTTTCAGTTCAACGAACATTTCATCCAACTAATCTTTTACTTTTGGTTAGAGACACTGTAACTTTGTAATAAATCCAGGTAAAAAAATTGATTTAACCCCACTGATGAGATTCACTTGGTTGATAAATCCGGTGAAGCGGAAATTGCACAGAGGAACGTCAACCGGCGATAATTACTACGTGCGCTTATCTATGGGGCAAATTATATTCCTGCAAACGGAAGTTGTGTACACAAAGATTTCCCCTCGATGAGAAATTAATGCATGAATAGGTCGCGCGCGTTCAGAGTTCAATGATTTTCATGAACCCAGGTCGAGATTTTTCCTCCATCTGCGAGCTATTGATTACCTGACGCGATGGTGGTGCATCTCCTGGAAAATTTGAACAGATTTATATCTCTTGCACCTTCAGTGTTGACTTTGAAGCTTCTTCTGGAAATTATTTATGTAAGATGTACGGAGAGCGTTGGGGAACACAATGTACAAAATTTTTAAAGAAAATGATTGAATTGGTTTTTCGCAAGTATTCCCAGCCAGTTAATCACAGTCTCCCCTATTTATGCGCTCAATGGGAGTATCAAGAAATGAAAAATATTTTGGCGTTATGGAAAAACATATAAACATCCTCTTGTGGAAATATTTTAAAACGAAACAAATATAACAATTCTATTTCAAATAAGAATTTATTGTATTTTGAAATTCAATACTCAACTCTTTGATTCAGTTTCCTTTAGCACATTTTCCATTCACTTTTTTTCCAACTTTTTTCAGTCTAGTGAATTCTAATGCATCCATAACAATTTATTTCACAAGTTTATCTCATTTCATCTTCACTCTGCCATAGACACTGTCTTTTGCAGATATATGAGAAAAATCGTCCTGGATGAGGAAAAAAAAAGACAGAGAAAATTAGTATTCAGGCATTAAAAAACAGGAAAAACGAAAAAAAATCTCGCAAATGCATCACTATGAGAGAGATGTGAAAATAGCGACAATACTTAAATATTTAACTTTATTTCCTTTTAAGTACATTCCGTGTGGGTGGATGAGATGCACGGAGGGGGAGGGGAGGGTTGTAAAAAAATGCTGTGAGATATAAAATAAAAACTAAATATAGAAACACACAAGTTGTGTGAATGAGGAAATTTTTCACATCCGCCAAGAATGGTATATGTATGTTTTTTCTCTTCTGTATACCGGAGTTTGTGAGTATTTTTCGGGATTGAGCACCAAGGAGGGGGAAGGGGGAAGGGAAATTAAATTGCAAGGAAATGTGCTGTGTGTGCAGCATGTCTTGCTGCAAACCCCAAAGACTTAACATTCACCAGAGGCAACTCCGAGGGGTCTCTGAATGAAAATTGTTGCGGCAAAAGGGGGAGGAAGAAACTGTGCCAGAGGAGGTTCCTAAACAGGAAAATCTTTCTATATCTTGATGGTTTATTTTTTTGTTCACTTTACTTTTACTCCACATGGCGTATTTCTATACTTTTTCCTGCAAATAAAAATTGCAAATGCACCGAAAAAAATAAATAAAAGTCACCCCGGAAAATAAAAGCGGAAACGGAACTTGAAGACATGATGATTATATATTTTATACTTGTGCAAAATCCAGCAAATTTGCGTCATCAACGCATCCTAACTACGATGCCATAGTAGCATTGCATACATATGAGGGGTGCAATTTATGCAAATGTGGAAATTCAGAAGGCATTTTATTCATTTGATGTTCCTCCTTTGACTAGTTCACTGCAACCGGTTATGATTGCACATAGCAAAATTCTATATGCTGAAAGTTACACTTCCGAAGAAATTAAATTATATATTATGTGTGTGAATGGCTGAAATTATGCTCTGTGGCCGTTTTATGTTTTGTGAAGGGGAAAACTATAGGAATTTAATGCAGTAGATTATTATTCTAGGAAGACTAAAAGAATAAAATAAATACGTTGGAAGTTTTTAAGGCTGTTTTTGGGAATGAAATAAGTCAGTAGCGTAGGAAAGGTTTTAATGTGTTAAACATCTTAAAAATTGAAGCACTTTTAGTTATTTTTGAAGTCAAATATTTTTTTTCATCTTAAAATTAAATTATGAATTAACAAGGGGATTTTTAGACGGTAATACTATATGTACGTCAAAAGTCAGGGAAAAAACGTTTTCACACGTTAGAAAAAAAAACGTCAAAGGTAAAGAATAGAAAATAAATGTCAAGCCTTGGAAAGTAATTTCGTTAAACGTTATAAAGAAACTTCAAACGTAAGACAAGAAACGACATTATGTGCTAGAAAAAAAGCATAATCAAACGTTAGAAATGAAACTTCAAATGTTTGATTAAAATACAGAAAGAAACGTTTTCAAACGATATAAATTCAACATCAAATGATAGTGAAATAAAAGTCAATTCTCAGCGGAGAAATGTCAAACATTTCAAGAGCAAGTTCAAACGTTAAAATTGCCGAAATAAATTCTCAAAAACTTCTAATTTTGTTGCACCAGCCTTTAATATGGTTATGGCCTCATTAAATACGTCTCTATATTTCTAAATTCATTTTTTACGTCCTTTTAAATAAAAAAAAATCCTAAAAATACCATGAATAGATTTCACAGCTACGCCCCTGTCCAAAAAAAATTTTCTTTTAATTGGAAAGGAAAATTATATGCAATGATAAAATTTTAATATTCTTGTAGTTCAGTCCTTACAGGTTTTAGTATCATAAAAAAATAATATCAATAGTAATAACAATAATAATTGTTTATTCACATTCATTCGGATTTACACACATTATACAAAATCTTTAGAAAAAAAAGGAAAATTTTAAATAAAGAGTTACGACACAAAAATGAACCTTAAATTAAATTTCCTAACAATCAGTTACGGTCCACTAAATAAAAAAATGATTCGTAGAAAAATTCAATCATGCAGTATAGCACAAGAACACTCAATGTACGTGCAGTGCATGGCATAAAATATATCATACATGTAGGTATGTACATATATGTGAAATATGTGTATTCTTGGGTGTCTATCAGTGCAAGCAAAGGTGCAGGTTTTCCTTTCATAATAAATCCTTTTTCACGATGATGTCGCTATAATATGGTTATTATTTTCATGGTGCTCCACAGCTGAATTGATGGGGTATTTGATTGAATTAAAGTGCCTGAAATTGAGCTGCATATTTGCTGTGATTTATCATAGTTCACAAGTCATACACCAATAGCTGAATCAATTTATTTGATTATACTTCTTGCATTCCATCAATATTTCCGTGGAAATTCTATCCTATTTGCTGAGGAAATGTTGTGATATTGATTGAAGAATCTCCCATAGAGCGTTTGTGTGTGTGTGTGGAAAGTCATTGACTGCGTGGAAAATTTTCTTGAGGAATCTAAAAATATTAATTTATCACCCTATTGATTGATTTATACCAAAACCTATATAATATCTATTTGGTGTCTTCACACATAATTCTCAATCTGTGATCTTTCTTTCAAGTGATTTGATGGTGGTTAATTTTAGTTTTGTTTTTTGCATCCAAAATTGGAAGATTTTTATTTTTTCAAACTTCTTTTCTCTTTCCGGGATTTTCCTTTAGAAACGGATTATTCTTTGTGAAAAAAATTCTGCAAAAATATTGATTGACAGATAGTGGAGGGCTCAGCGCTTATTTGCGATTTGTTTGAGCTACCTTAATTGAATATTCCCAAGTCTTGCAAGTTTTGCATATTTGATTGCACAAATCATACTTATGCTGCATGAATGTTGAATTGCGATTCAGCGTATGGCGGGGGGTGGGTGGTAGGCAAGCAAGGGGTAGATTGGGGTATGAGAGAAAGAGAGGGTTAAAAAAAAATCAGGGAGGGGCTTGAGAGCCTTGTGAATGGAAGAACGTCGCGACGTTTATCCATTGTGAAATCAATCAATATAATGCAGGAGGTATAAAAGTCATGAGAAAGCAGCAGCGAGGGAGCACAGAGGAATGGATTTTACCTCAAGGGGGTACTTTAGCAGAAGCTCAATTGTTTCTTAAAGATTTCATTAGTAGGAGCTTTCATCAGCCGCCGTGTTTATCACTTTGGATTTTCAAGTGGTTGGTGCAATTTACATCGTAAATCCATTTCATTGCTGCAATTATGCTTGAAGTGGGTGAATGATGTTGAATTTCTTTTTTTAGTTGGATACACTTTCTTGGTTTATTCAATTACCAGACGAGCTACAGTTCTTATTTAAACTTCATCCCTCTCTATCATCATAACCTTTAGCTTTCATAGCTTTCGAGATTCTTCCACTAAATAAATTAATTCTTTTACAACTAGAGCCGCATGTTGTTGTAATGAAATGAAATGAGAAGTTTCAGATAAAAAATAGAGCTAAAATTGCCCTAGTTTGTGGGGCGATTTGAGTGATAGTGGGAGGGAGAATCTCCCCCCGAAAAAAAAGTCATTCATTTAAGATTCAATCAATTGTGTTGGTTTATTGAAAAAAAAAACCCACAAAACACTATGCCTAAATACTCCCCCTCGCGCCCTCAAATGGGTCAATTGAGTAATGAGATCATTCTCCAATTATGCAATCATACGTCACTGATACTGCCGCTGAGGTGTGCCGGTGAGATTTTATTCCAATTTATTTGGTGAAGCGAGATGGTCCCTTAGCGACTGTTTTTGGCGCGACTATTTTTAAATTGAATCCCACATGGAAAATGAATGAATTGTATTTTCGGGGGTGTCCCCATAAATCGTTATGGGGACAGCATACAAGCACCGCGATGCTATTGTCTCACTCATCCTAACCCTGGCGCCTCTGGGGTTTCCTTCCGCCACCCTCGTGCACCCCACATATACTCGTGCAGACAATATTTAGAGTGCGCCAAAGGGAGGATGGAAGGGGCCATAAGGGGGTGGATGGCGGTGGGTTTTTTTTTACGAAAAAGTGCCAGGAGGAAAAAGCGAATGAGTGATTGTGTTGGCCGAAAAGCGAGGACTCTACTATTTAAATATTTATTTAATAAACTGCGCGACTCAACCATATATTCATAGCATTTCATGAGCTTAAAGGCAAATGTATATGAGGCACAATGTGCTTTGACTCCCACACCAAACAAACTGTCCAGAACTCTCGGTTTTTTTTTGTGTGTCTGTGTCTCCTGTCCGCACACCCTCAATATATACAACAAGCCACATCATCGATGGCCGGAGAATTACCGGAAAGTGTTGGGGCTACCGGACCCCGGACAAATTTCACTGGTGCTACATCACACGCGGCAAAATTGAATGTTTGCGGCTCCGGCTGCGGCATGAACGCTTGTGTGGCGACACATGGCTAAAAGGACTCCCAAAAAGGACAAAACATTGATGATTTGCTGTTGCTCGTCATTGGCTCCAACGCCTGGCTAATTTCAATGCTGTTTTTATGCTTCTACAAGAAGAAATAAACAGTAAAAGAACACAATTTTTTGTTACTTTTAGTTCTCTGAAGGTTTTCTAACGTTTTTATGTGAAAATTCCTGATAGAGAATTTATGAGAAAAATTTTAATTAAAAAAAATGTGTTAATAAATTTTTTAAATTCATTTCACTGCACTTTATAGCTCTTACAATTAAAAAAAAATTATTTTTCGTCTGCATCACGCCCGTATTTTAAGCATAAAATGAAAGCATATAAATAATATAACAGCACAATACAATCAAAATGAATTGAGGAAAAAATCACAATACTTTTCCAAGAAATTAAAAAATGCTCCAGGGAAAGTTTTTGTTAATCCTTCCAAAAAAAAAAAGAATTCATTGTGAGTGCAAAAATTAATTTTTTCACTGAGAATAGTCTGTGACAAAAAGAGCCGAAATTTCCCTATGGGTGGTGTGCAAGCGGAAGGAAGTTGCATTGCATTGAATTTCCAAAAATTTCAACAAAAAAACTCGTGAATGATTCTTCATTAAAATTTCATGTGATTTCCGCATACACCCCCCGATAGAGCGGAAAATACTGTAAAATGCATTTTGGCAGAATTTTCGTAATTACTTTTAAATATTTGAGGGATGTTCTGCAGAATGGCATTGCTCAATAATTCTATGTGGATCCCTCAATTTCCCAATTACTTTAAATCGATCTTAGCAGAAATGATTTTCACATTATAATTGACATCTACAGCAGGGCGGGGGGTTGATTAATAAATTGTTTGTCGTTTGGGGGTATATACAGAATACATTCAACCCTGACGTGATACCCGTTAATCACTTAACTGACCTCCAAAATTTGTGACTCTATATGGTTAAAGATTGAGAATATATAGCAGAGGGTATAACTTCCAATGGCATTCCCGTGTGTCTCTCAGGGTGGTGAAAATTCAAGGAGCTTTCTGTGCGATGAAGCTTAACTGTGTATACATAGCGGAGTTTCTCTCTTTCATACCTACCAGCATACATATAGAGTTTTTGGTGACTCACGGGAGAGGGTGGAAAATTTGTATTTTCTTATATTCACCTCAGAATCAAAAAAAAATGTCCGTTAGATGCACATTGTGTGGGAAATGTAGAAGAGGATTTTTCTCGCAATTCGCACTTATGGTTTTCTCACTCAATCTGTGTGAGGGTGTGTTTGTTGGGTCATGCGCATCGTGGTGCTAAAACGACGCCTGTATTGGATTTTCCAATATACTGGGTTGGTTTTTCCATAAATTCGCCACTGTATTCACCGCGAGTGAGATGGCAGTGTAATTTCCATCGCAGCTAAGTGGCACTGTTGAGGGTGTCTGAAGAAGATAGCAGGAAGTATGTGTACATAGTACCATACTACCACACACGTAGTATCTCATTTTAGCCCGGTTGAGTGTTTCCGTGAAAATTCTCCTCATCAAAGAAGTGGGTAAAGTGACGGAGAGTGAAAAGCTTTTTGGGCGGCTCCAGAAGTTGGAGATAGAAAATTTCACCTGGTGTTAACTTTTACCGTGTCCCTGGTCACGCTATTAACACCCCTAAAGTTCTTTTCAATTTTCCCCCCAAAGAGTTCTGAAGGGAAAAATCGAATAATTCTCCTTTAGTGACTGTACCAAATGGGCGTGAAGAAGAATCCTGGAAGTGTCAGGATTTAGAATTTTTCTTCATGAAAAATCTGTGGAGCTGCTGGTGAAAAACTCTCTGAGAAAACCGTTAGATAAATAAAATAAATTTTGTGAAAATTGCTGTGAAGAAAAGTGTGGAAATTGTATGGAAATAATTGCAATTTCTCCCAAATGAAAAACGAATCCTCATCCATAGAGTCATGGAAAATCCTGCGAAAGGCGCGGTTGTCGTCATGATGGTGTGACTCAACCACTGTGGCAAGTTTAACGCAACTCTGTGCACAAATACACGCAAGTTTGTTGGAAAATTCATTGGAAAAGTGGTTTGGAAAAGTCATATATGTGTGTATAAATAAGTACCACACACTGGAATTGGATAGAACCTCATCCACAAATAAATTTTCCCAAATAGAAAGAAGGGGTGTGAGGAAAAGTTTGTGCGAATGTTGGTGTGAATTTGTGGAAAACGTCGTATCACACTGTGTATGTGTGTGTGTGGTGGAAAGGAAAAGAGGAAAATGGCGGAAAGTCCAGTGAAAATTTCACGTTCACACGTAAATTTCATTTGATTTGTGACTAAAGGACAAGGGTAGAAAATGTGTAAATTGAAAGGTTGCTAAATGTGGGTGTTTTGCAAAAGAATTTCGCTGGATTAAAGTGCATTGAATTGAAGATTTACGCGACGTGTGGTTGGTGAAAAGTTGTGCCCGAGGGAACAAGAAGAAAAAAAAGGCTAAAAGAAGTGGAAGAAAAAAAAAACGAATGATAAAACGAGGTGGAAAATTCACGTAAATTTTCTAAGGGTGTGTGTACGAGAAAAGTGGATTAAAAAGCATTTTTTTCGGGCTAAAGGAAAAGGTAAAAAAGAAAGAACAAAGTGTTGTCCAGGATAGTTGAGCAAAAGAAGGAAATGTGAATATCTCTGGGGGATGTGGTACTATCACAGGGATAAATTGAGTGGATCTCCTATTGATTCAATCTTTCCCTCTTCCTCCCTAAAGAATATATTTTATAATGATAAATTCTTTCAATCTCTTAACACCAAGAATTTGAGTGGAGTCAAGCAATTAAGTTCGATCCAATTGAGGATAATTTGTTGCAGCAACAGGAAAAGTTTTTAGGGGATGATTTCCCGTGGATTTGTTCCCTTCTGGATTCATTTCTTACATCCCCAATGTAATTTTACATCAACTCAGGGCTAAAATAACCAACAATCCATCCCAAATTGCCCATATTTTCTGCAAAACTCCAATATATATTTGTTCATCGTGTTTCCCTCAATTTCAATATTCTCAACCCTGAGGCTTTTCCACCTTCCTGGAATTTCTACTATATACCGCAAATAAACCCTCTCTCCTGTGAAATTTCCCATTGTCCCCAAAATCTATTCCCATTTTGGGTTAAGAGTATCATCCTCCCGGTTTTGCAGAAGGAAAAAAGCCCGTGGAAAACGCATTTTCCACTCTTAACCATATTGCCAGTAATGCTATCGATTTTTCCCCGTGAATATTGTCAAGAGTGAGAAAGAGAAAATGATAAAGTTTTCCATGACTTTTTTTTATCCCTTCACACCATTTTCCATTGCTCTCCTCTCTCATGGCAATTTTTCCATCCCATCAAATTGCGTGTGCAATTCACAATCTTCTGCGGTTGTGTCTCTTCCAAATCATCTTATTACAATGTTTAGCTGGCACCCACAAATTCACTCAACATTTCTGTCCCGGGCGTGTGTGAATGAAGGATCCCACACGAAAAGCTCTCATTTTTTTTTTGTTACTTAATGAAAACTTATGAGCTTTTCTTTGGTCGTATGAGGCGAGAGAAAAGTCAGTGTGGTTCATGGCCCAGTGTTGGGGTACTACATACAGAAGACGAAGGGAAAAGAGAAGAAAAAAAACCAAAGTTCTGTGTGTGTTTTGAAGGGCGAAAATCTTGATTTTCCACACATTCACCTCCGTTTCCTCGTAAAGCATCGCTCTACGATGATGGCAAAGTGGGTGTACGTGTGCGAGAGAGCAGAGTAGATTTTTGGGGGTGGCATCGGGGTGGAAATGGCGCTCTCATTGGGGTGTTTGTAAGGGGGTGGGTGAAGTAAACTCCAAGTATAGTGAAAACGCGAATGGAGAGAACAGGACATTCAACAGGGCGCTGGCTGGTTAAATATAATTTTCCGGGAAAAGATATTGTTTTTGTGTTTTTCTTTCTCATGCCTTTTTACCGCATCTTAAAGACTTTTTCTTGGGTGGTGTATATTTTCATTTAGGGCCAACACTGTATGGGGTCACTGACAGTTTTTTGGGGGGCGGGGGGGGGGGTTTCCTTTGAACTTTCATGTATTAAGTTTTATATCAATTTCAAAACTAATTTTGGCCACATAGTTTGAAAGGACATTTATGGGGTCAAAGCACAAGGTTAATGGCTTTTATGCTGCTTTACTATTTTATGTGTTTATGTGGTTAAATTTGATCACTATTGAGGTAGGATTTACTGAAATTAAAACTAAAGTTCTCAATTTATTTAATTTTATCTCCAACTAGTTAAGCTTGGGAAGTTGTTTTGCTATTTCTTCTTTATCTCAAAGTTGCATTTTGCAAAAGATTTAAATAAATTGCATTATTTCAACGATTTTTTTACTAGGTCAGCTTTTCTTCAACGCCAACATATAGTCACAAAGATTAAAATGTACTGGTAAGCTGACCAAGCTTACGGGAGCTGTGTTTCTTTCAGTGTACCAATTTTGTGAGAGCAAACTAGAACGCGAATTAATTTAAATACGCGCAAAGTCGGGAAAAGTTGAAAAGTCATACCCTAAGAAATCTTTAGAAGGCCATATCTCGAGAACGGATCCATAGATTTTCATAAATTTTTTTTTGTTTGAAAGGTCTTGAAGTCAGCTATAACATATCGAAAAATGAAAAAAATTTATGTCGCCATTTTCGAAAAATTCGAGTTCGAAATTTTCGAAAACTTTGTTTTCGATTTTAGCGCCTCTTGCGGTCATTTCTCGAAGTTGCAATGTTCTAGACATTTGTAGGGTTTCACGAAACCTTTCATTTGCGCTTTAGTTGATCAAGATCGGACTTGTAGAACCCGAGATATGACATGCCAACTTTGGAAGGCTATATCTCGAGAACGGATCCATAGATTTTCTTCATTTTTGGCATGAAGCTAGATAATATGGTCAGCTACAACATATCAAAAAATGAAAAAAATTTATGTCGGCGTTTTCGAGATATTCATCGAAAACTTATCGAAAATTTTGTTTTCGATTTTTGGTCCCCTAGCGGTCACTTTTGAAACTTCGGATGTTCTAGAGAGTTGTAGGGTTTGTTGAGATCTTTCATTTGACCCCGGGTTGATCAAAATCGGTCAAGCCGTTTTCGAGTTATGGTCGATTTTCGATGAAAAATTGTGGCGGCCATATTGACTAAACGGCTTGACCGATTTTCGAAAATGAGGTATCGTTGGAAAGGTCTTGATGGCCCCTACAACATATCAAAATTTCAGACCTCTAGCTATAATAGCGGCTGAGATATAGCGAAAACAAAATTTTGAGGTTATTCAAAATGGCGGACGGGGGGGTGGGGGGTAAAATTTGACGTCATAATCGGACGTCTTCCAGTCGACTTTTAAACTTTGCCGTTTACCGCAAGTCTCTATCTTTTACCGTTCTCTTGCAATTTATGGTTGAACTACGGCGGACGGCCGGACGGACGGCCGGACGGACGGCCGGACGGCCGGAAAAAAAAATTTTTGGCGCATACGTTTTTTGGAATGTGGGGACCCTAATTCGTGCTCATCCCAAGTTTGAGCCCGATCTGACGACTTTCGATTTTGCTCGGTACACAAAAGCTGTGTCTGAAAGAAACACAGCTAAAATATATTTCTCAACCATTTGGTTTGAATTTTCTGAAAAAAAAAAAAATTCCGCAGATAAACCAACTGATAAACATAAAATGCACTTCCTGGTTATAAAAGCAGATTTATAAAATAATCTGGGTGCGAAAATAAACACATAGTTGAGGGAATCTCTGTGAAATTGCTGCCTATATGCCTACATATCAACTCTTATCGAATGAATAACCCCCCAAAAAGTGAAAATCTGTTACAACACCACGCCACAAGGTTCTCGTGATATGTTACCGAAAGAGTGATAATGCACGATGGAAATTAACAATCTTTATCAATCTATTGGGCTGTTTGTTTCTGATACATACATATATATTTTCCTAACGGCGAGTCAATTTGATATGTGGCCGAAATCTGTGGTGTTATCGGAGGATGCAAACATGAAAATATATCAGCGAAATTTAAGGGGGAAATTGCCTGATTAAATGTAATTACAACTCATACAAAGGGTTATCGGGACTATATTATACTATTTTTAAAAATAATTTGGCTGGAAAATTGAAGAATAAAAATTAAAATACTGAAAGGAGAATAATCTATTCAACTGAAGAATAATTTCCTGCGAGATCATGACCACTTGAAAGCATTTTGAAGGCATTAAGGGCGAGAAAACTCATAGAGAGAACCATTGCATAAAGACCTTTTCGTGAAAATTCGCATCTCACACAGAAGGGAATTTTTAGAGGAGGCAAAAAAAGATATGAATGAGAAAATTTCGGGTCTTTTTTATCACCGGTTCGAGAGGCGAATTATGTAATAACAATAATAAGGCAAAAATGTAGCGCTGAATGTTTGAGGAGACGCTAACCTCACACACATATTCCGTGATAAGCATTTATAATGTCTATTGCATGCAGCATAAGGTGCTTATTGCTCATTTATTTCACTCTAACTATGTGAGCTCTGTGTTCTTTATGTGTATACCCCACCCAAGCCATTCAAGTTTTACCAAAATAATGTTTTTCAAACTTTAAGAACTTTCTTTAATATTTTTTTTGATGTTTTTCTAAAACAAAATATGA
Organism: Lutzomyia longipalpis; assembly: GCF_024334085.1. Classification (NCBI taxonomy): domain Eukaryota; kingdom Metazoa; phylum Arthropoda; class Insecta; order Diptera; family Psychodidae; genus Lutzomyia; species Lutzomyia longipalpis. The sequence goes on from NC_074707.1 coordinate 48,211,989, forward strand.
AAAGAATATTATAAAGATTTATTCATTATTCCTTTCAATCTTAAATATTTTTTAACATTTCAAAGATCTCTTAGCTTTAGCCTCAAACTTTAACCTTAATTTTCTTTGGAGAAATAAAACGTTTTTCCAAACTTGCTTTTAACTAAATTGAAGCTATTAAAACTATCTAAGCATAGATGTATTATAGAATTTATCACGACAGAATAAAGAAAAATATTCTGTGACGATTTTAAATTCTAATTAACCACGATGTCCAGGAAGATCCTCACAGGGTTAAAGAGACTATGAGTCCTTAAAATCTTTCAAATAATATAAAAATTAATTAATATTTAATCCTCCATACAAAACCATATTTTCCCAAATCATTTTTCAATATTTTAGTAAAATTTTATTAATTAATTAGACAAATAAATCAGTTTTATTTGAATATCAATTTATTGCACATACAATGTAAATAGCAAAATATAGATTTTTAGTAGAATTATGCAATCAGTGACGCATTCTGTTGAAAGAACTCAGTATTCAGTTAATTTAAATAAAAATAGCAGAATAATTAATGTCATTTGGAAATGAATATTCCTTTTTTTTTAATTTTTAATAAATAAATTGTTAATTTTTTTTTTCAACAATCGGGTGAAATAAATAATTAATTTCTTAAATGAAACATATCGAAATATGATAAATGTTTTATAAATAAATTTTTTAATAAGTTCAATGTTAGTTGGATCACGCAAAAAATAAAATCAAGTTCAAGGGTGTTATTTTTTTATGTGAGGAAATTAGCTCTTTTGCTCAATTTGGGAATTTGCGATAGGAATGAGTATGATGTGCGAAAATCGGAAAATGGATGAAGGAGGAACGATAAGGAGGGGGGAGGGGGTTTCAATATGAAGTGCTAGTGAAATAATCCACAGTGTGTCGTCATTTTTTTCTTCACAGAGGCCACAGTGCGGTTTTGGAAAGTATAGAAAAATGTGTGTTTTGTATATATAACGTAAGATAATCGCTGTGTGAAGGATTTTCAGTTCCGTGATACACAATTATTGTTATTACTATGTGTTACGTGCGTATATATTTAGATTAAAGAGAAAAAGACAAGACTGAGACATAGAGTATGTTTAGGTCTGTTGGCTTAAGATTAAATGGTGGTGGGGTGAACAGTTCTACTTGGTTTTACATTCTTTTTTTTTGTATTGGTGTGCAGCAAAAAAATATTTATTGAAATTTAATAATCAATTAAAAACAGTTTATTATTTAAAAGAATTACAGCTTTAAAGACGCTTTAAAAATCATAATTTTCAACTTCCAAAAAAAACTCTCAAATGTACTAAAAGCTCTCAACTATATATAGCTAAAAGCTCATGCGAATTTTCTTAAGTAGCGACTATAAAAAAAAATCAGCAATAAAATTAAAAATCTTGTCGGATATTCCCTCCATAAAACAGAGATTTTTATTGGGTTATTCACAATAAAATAATTTCTTTAATGACATGTAAGATAAGACATGGATTAATTGCTAATCTTGCCGTATAAAACAAATGACACGAATCGTGTAAGTTTTAATCTAGCATTAAAATCCAAGATGGGCTTATATGAGATTATGTTCTTGGAAATCTAAGAATTATTTCTCTTTCCATCTCTCGCATAATATGAGGCAAAATTCTAAATAGAACATTCTCAATGAAAATTTTCTATTAAAGAATTTTTTTCCTCTTAAGATCAATTTGCTAAATTGGTCTGAATCTAAATAGAAAATGAATTCTTTCTCTTATCAACTTTTCTAGAACTTCTGCGTGACTAACATTGTCCCTCACTCCTTTAGTTTATTTTTCATATAAATAAGCTTAATTAATGTAACTTATCAAGTGACTATTTTTTCAAGTAATGTACTCTGTGGGAGAAAAGTATATCAAACATTGTTAATGCAACTCAGACACAGCAATTTCCCAAGATTTTCCTCGGGGTTTTCCCTCTGTCTTCATCATGGGTGGAGAAGAATTTTCATCGTGCTATGTGTGCCATTTTCGCCCCAGTGTCTCTGTGAGTGACGATTTGGAGTTGGTCGCGCGTTTTTTTTTTCTTGCTACCCATTCCACCTATATCTCATGGGTTCATCATCATCTTTGTGCGGTTTGTCTCCTCAAAAGCTGACTTATACATTGCTAGGTTCTCTGGGTGGGTGTATCTCTCATCTTATATATCTCCTCAAGTATAAATCGTCGTTACGTCTCACTCTCCATGGACTCATATTGCGTCATTATGCGTCAAAGTACATAAACGTCATCGTATTTTCTTTTCCACTGGGGCTGAAGATTTCCATCTTGCACGACCGGGGGAAGGGGGATGTGGATAAGGGAGAGAATTAGAAGTTGAGTCAGAGTGAAAGTGAACGGTGTGCTTGTTTTTTTTGAGCAGGGCGGATTGTTTTCCTGCTCAAACACCCCCCTCGTGAAGGGAGCAGGGGTGAAACTATATTTGTCCCGTGAGAATGATCTTGACTCTTCTTAATTTTATTGTTTAACACACAATAAATTCTTGTAAATTTTCCCGACATCCCCATTCCCCGTCGTGTTGCAAGGGAAATATCTCAAAATCATCCACTTGTGTGTATGCTCTCAAATTATCTCACTCAACATTCTTTGGGCGGGTGTCTCGAGACAATTTTCACACCAAAAAGGGGAGATTCGACAAAAGAATTCTCTCCTCTATGTCTTGTATCGCGTCGTATATGAGAGTGGAAGACCCCCAGAGAAATTCACTGTGAAAACATTCACCATGTGTTTATTCAACAGATTTGCTCAAGTGTTCAAGTGAGAAATTATTGTATAAGAAGGAGGGCACTCTTGGAAGAAATTGTGCGGTTTAGTGGTTAGATTGAAGTGCGCCAGGAGACATAGAAATTTGAACGAAGAAAAGGAATAAAAAAACGAAGAGAAAAATTCTCTTCAGTTTTTCATTTGAGCCCGGAGAAAATCGTTGCACTGGGTTTTTATAATTTATTTTTTCTACACTATCACGGACTTTCGGCCAAATTAATTTTGGCCGAAAACCCAACAAATTCGCCAAGACGTTCTGTATCGAGGCAATTCGAACGATGGGGTGTGCACAATCAGCTGAAGAGCGCGCAGCAGCCGCGCGAAGTCGGTTAATTGAACGCAACCTCAAGGAAGATGGAATTCAAGCGGCTAAAGATATCAAACTCCTACTACTCGGTGAGTTTTGTGTATTAATATGTATATGGATTTTCTCTCCCCTTCGCATATGGGTGTGATACTTTGCATTTTTTTTTCTTTTTGCCTGGGAGGCACAGTCGAACTGATAAAGTATGCCTGATAAGGTAGAGCAGCGATATGAGTTCAAATTTAGCGCTGAAGCGTGAGTTGGGGGATAAAAATGAAACTACAGAGTCATTTGGCGTACACTGAGAGAGATGTTTTAATGAAAATTATTTGGTTAAGAGCACGAAAAATTTGGTTTTGTTTTAGTGAGGGAAATTCCTTTCCGTTCTGCGCCTGAGGAAGGTTTGCAGAATCATCGAAAAGCTCTTTAGGGAGAAAGTTGAAGCCTATTGTCGCTCTCAGCGACGTTTTCATTTATTTAACTCTCAAAGAAAATTCTCTCTATCTTACTACAAATTTTTCTTTAAGAATTATTTAAAAATGAAAATTAGTATAAGAATAGTCTGCAAAGAAATAAAATTCACAGACATTTCTTCAAGCTCATAAGATAAAAGCAATGAAACTTTTTGAACAAACATACATAGCAGTAAAAGTTACCATCTAGCCAGATTATTACTCTACTCAAGTGATATTCTATGAATATTAAGTAGAATTTCGCTTGATAGAATTTATTAACTGAGGTTTGTTACTCCTCTTATACGTGCCCATATGATTTTTATAATAGCATCTGGTTTTATCGGTTTTTATACACAGTGGATGACTTCTTCTTTTGCAAGGTCATAGAAAGGTCCTTGATTTTATTCTTTTATATTTCTTTTTGGGGATTCTCTTTTGTCTCTTCGCGCGATGTGAATCTTTTTGGTATTTAAGCTTTTGCATAAGTCCGGATGAAGACACATATCCTCCGAAGAGAATCCCCAGCAGTAAGAAGATGTTAATTGAGCAATGAGCACAAGAAGAAAAGAAAATGATTGCAAAAGAGATGGGTCCGTTTACATATTCAACATCCTAAAATAGAGTTAGATCGTTTATATTTGGGGAGGAGGGCGGGAGAGTATAAAATCGACATCTCGCTTGATGATGCTCTCCATTGCTATATGGATTGTATGCTAGAATGAGATAGAGAGACATACATTTTCACTATATGTATACTCCCCCGATAGAGTGAATTTTAATATACGATAGAGTGAGTGCGACATGGGGAAATTTCATTTACTTTTCCACTGTATATGTGGTTTTATTGGAAAGTGGAAGAAGGCACACAAGGAGTGTGTACGAAAAAGTTCCTCTTCGGTTTTACTCACCACAAATTCAATGAAGTCACATTGGAGAGAATAAGAATAAAAATTGCTCTATCTTTTCTTAAATTTTCTAAGGATTTTATCCGCGCAGAATCAGCATGTTTTTTTCTTTCTTTTTTTTCGCAAACTTTTCCATATTGTGGCTGATTTCCTATACACCCAGGCTATATGCTTGTGGAAAGTAATATGAAAGAAGTATTCGGGGCTCAAAGTTGCTACATAAGTTTTTGAATATTTAATTCTAAAGCGCTTTACGAAGACTTTCTACTTCGTACACACATACAACCTCTGATATTTTGTTGATAAACCTTTTGACCAGAATAACGAACATCCGGAATGAAAATCTCTCCTCTGTGGCCGGAAGGGTCACACAGTTGAGGGTGAATGGGGTGAGAAAATCAAGCTATATGGGGGTATGTTTTCATAGGCATCATAGCAATTTTGAGTTCTGTGGTATGTGATGTCCTATCCATTAAACCAAAGGCTTGTTATTTAATATTAAAATATCTTTCCATGAATATTATTGATTTTCTATCCCATGTTTGTCTTTAATTCGCAATGTTTTTGGGCTTTAAAATAATTGAAAAGCCTTTTCTTTGGGTAGCCAAAAACATATTTTGATTGTGTTGCCAAATTAACTGAATTTATTATTTTTAATTGGGAACAAGGGGTGTTTATCTGGCAAATATTTTGGTTTTTTAAGCGAATCATTCAAATATTTCTGAATACCTGAAGTAGTAAATTTATGCTAAAAAGTAGAAAATTCAATTAAAAAAATAGACTAAATTTAAACCAAATAGTCATAAATACGTTTTTAGATTTTTTTCGGTTTTGTTTTGAGTTGTTCGGTTTTTAGCGAGACTTCACATTAACATCTTTTGCTTTCAACATTTTTTTCGCTTTTGAGTTGTTCGGTTTTTAGTTTCACATTAACATCTTTTGCTATACAAACCGAAAAAAATCCAAAAACATATTTAGGACTTTTTGGTTTGAATTTAGTCTTTTTTTTTTAGTTCAATTTTCTACTTTTTATCACTAATTTACAACTTTTTGGTTTGATTTAAGTGTTTTTATGCTTGAATTTATCATTTTTACCCTTAGACTTATATTTGAATTTCTATGGCGAATAATCCGATTTTATTTGAAAATCCGAATAATTTCGTCCAGATAAACCCCCCTTGATTGGGAAAAGGACTTTATTCATTTTCGTTACTCCCACATTAAATTTAAAATATTAATTTTTTTTAAAAATAAACCATCTATCTCAATTTAAAATGTAAAATAAGCGTAAAACTTCTTACTAAACCCTACGACGTATGAAGAGAATCAGTTCATGTATAGATTAGCTCTTCTGTGTGATTTTTTCGTTCGCGTTTTTTTTTGTGCGATATTAGAGTTTGATTTTTATTTCCCATATCGTCGACAGCACGCAGTGGAAGTTTTTTTTCTCGCTCTTGCTCCACCATCACAGTACATACATAAAGCTAAAGCATTAAATGAAAAAAAAATGTAACGTCAATGGTTAAATGATTATAAAGTCACATAGCAGATACTCTCAATGACTCCTTCTGTATGTAGCAATTTTCTTCTCTCCGTTGTGCGGCGGCTCCCCGATGATTATTTTCATATGTGCTACATGTGGTTCAATTTAGAAAGAATAAATGTTATAATGTTGGAGCACTTTTTCACCTCATCTCACAAATTGTTTCATTTTTTTCTTCATTTCTGTTGTAAAATTAGAACTGCAATCGATGAAAGTTTCTCAAAATGAATTTCTCATGAGTAGTTTGGTGAATAGAAAACTCTTATTGAGGGAAAGGAATAATTTTCTTAAATTGATAATTTTGTACAAGAGTTGAAATGAACATGGGGCTATTTTATCCATTATGATCTCATATTTTGATCATTTTGCAGCCTCTTGTATGTCATGGGAATATTTATTTCCACTTAATACTGCGTGAAAAGTAAATGACTGAACATCTTTTGTTTTCTCACACTTAATCAGTGACAATCTAAATTTAAATCGCCCCCTCACCACGCAATATGTATAATTGGAATAATAAATATATTACGTAAAGAATGCACGAAAAAAAGAACAAGAGATGTTTGATGGGGAAGGCAAATAAAAACAAATTTTTATCGATGCTGCAGAATTGAGAAGAATTTATGTGAATTTATTGATTTTGCATAAACACATTGTTGCCCTCTCAGACTCTTTTTATTGCTACCTACATACTATGTATATTAACATTGCGGTCATACATCAATGCTTCATTGCTCAGTGCTTGAAATATTCATAAAATAGAGTGACAATGATTAACTATCCCAAATTGTTTTTCACAGAGTTTAAATTTTAAATGAGGTAAAATCCATTTTATTGCTCCCATAGCATAGTGTTGAATGTATTATGCAGTTTATTAAAAATTGCTCTGAAAATCTCCATTATTGTTTTTCCTCTTGGAATAAAATGAAAAAAATGTGTGTATTTGTGAATAAAATATTGATAAAATCAACAAAATATGATGCAAAAATTGATAAATTTTATTACTGTGTTCAAACATAAAATGATTGTTTTGGTGGGAAGGGAAAACAAATTTCTTTTACATATTTTATAGTCAAAATTAATCGCTTTTCGATTTTTTATATAACTATTGAAGATAGAAAAGAATTTCATTTGGTATTAAAGTGAAAATTTTATAGCTTAAATATTAATTTCTTTTCTCTCAAATGAAGAAAATATAAAACTGACATTTTTTGTCTTCTTAAAGAATATTAAAAGCTTTAAATTAAATTATATAAAAAATCTTCATGGCAATAAATAAGAGCATAATTATTAAATAAAAAAAATATCCACATTTTTAATGCTTCTGTTTTTCTTCTTCTAGGGGCTGGCGAATCAGGAAAAAGTACAATCGTTAAACAGATGAAGTAAGTATACAAATAGAAAAAAAAAATAACAAAACACTAAATTATAAATGTCGATCATGAAAATAATTTCTGGGAAACAAATTAATGTAATACCACTTAATGGCACCCTTCCTATACGTTATTGAAATAAATTCCATGAGGGGTGCCTAACGATTCTACGTTGGAATATCTAATTGATTGCTCTTTTGCACTACACAGTAAAGTTCTTTTTTTATTACATCAAGCATGAATCATTATTTTGTTAGACACAAGTTCTCAATTTTCAAAATTATATAAAAATGATTTAGAGAAAAAAATCTTTTATTGAATTAAAAAAATTAAGAAGTTAGTTTAGTCTTAAAAGCTTAAGAAGAATTAATTGTGAGGATATGTTTGTATGAATGGGGGGAAACATTTGGAAACCACTGGCAAGTTGATGGCAAATTAATTGCTGTTGTGTTAGAGAGTGGGGAAGGAGGTAATTCATGAAATTCATTGATGGATTGCACTGAAGGGAAAAATTGGACAAACTGTTTCAAGGAATTTTTTATTAAAGCAATTTCTTGGAACTTTTAGCTATTGGTTATCTTTTCTATCATTTTTTAACGTCTTAAAACATAATGAAGCAATAAAAGTCCCACAAGTATTATATTTTTCAGCAAGATCTAAGAAAAAGGTCAGAGAACGAATTTTAAGGCGAATTTCCCAAATAAATTGCTTTTTTATATGTTCCTTTTGCCCCACTCTCCCCTAATTTCTTCCCAAAACAAAAAAATCCTTTTTAATTTTGTGAGAAAATACCATCCAAATGACATAAATTTATTTATTAAAAAACTATGCTAATTTTCGGAAGTCTTTTGCATAAATTTATTATTAAATAACGCGACTTCCATTCATTCATCTCAATGGGGTTTTTGTTATGACGGTGTGGGTGGAAAGAAGACCAGCAACTCAATGGCGGGAGGATGTGAAGAAATTTTAACTTTTCCACTTTCACCAATTTTCACCGGTTCAACCTTCATAAATATGTAATAAGTGTGGTTGACAAATTACAGTATTCAGGGACAAAATGCGGCAGCATGAATTTCAATGTTTTTTTTACCATCTTTGACAATTTTTTTTTAATGTTTCTTCTGGTCCGTTCGTCTCATATAAGAGAAGTTTTATTAACAATGAATACAATTCATTTTTTTCTTAGAGAGTCTTTCTCGTAAAATTCTTCTAGTTTATTTTCTCAATTTCCATGAGAAAATTCTATTTAATTTTTATGACTGAACCAAAAATAGAAGATATTGTATGTATGTGTATGAAAATTGTGTGGATTGGGTGGGACAATTTGTTAGGGGAGGGTGGGTTTGTGGGGTAAATGAAAATGTATTTTATGATCGGGTAGGAAGGAAAATACGACAAAAGACCAAATTTGGTTTTATTTATTTATTTATGAGCTTTTCCTATTCACTCCTAAAGCACCCCCTGCGCACTCAAAATCAACAAATAGTTGCTGTATGGGGGTGGCGGAGGGTGGTGTGCGGGGGTGTCATGGTGTAGCGTGATAAAAATAAATTTCCAGTGAAAATGGCTGCGAGAAGAAGGGCAAAAAATAGTTTTTGTGATTAATAGTTAATTCGCCCATACCTAATATTTGTTCTCTCACCATTTATTCAATATCCTTGCCAATGGTTGTCAAAATATTTTTCCCCATCAATTTGATGTCCTTGCTGCGAGGTAGCAACTAAGGAGGTGTTCACTGTTTTTCTTTTTTTATTCCTTTTTATATTTAACCCTCTAACTCTCTGTTTCTCCGCAGAATTATTCACGAAAGTGGCTTCACGTCTGAAGACTTCAAACAGTATCGACCAGTCGTGTACAGCAACACAATACAATCACTAGTTGCAATTTTAAGGGCGATGCCCAATTTAAATATTCAGTATGGCAACAATGAGCGGGAGGTAAGTTCAACGCGCGGGGGTGGTTCCACCACGCAGTCTATGCTGCAGCGTTCAACAGTAGTATATATGGCACTCAACTGCCTTCCCCCGGTAGTCTCTTGTATAAGTTCCTACATCCGTTTTGCCTATATATTTCCTCTTTTGTGTTTACTAGCGATTATAAATTATTCATGTGTTTTTGCCTGTTGTGTCTCCCCATTGGAGGGGTACTTTTTTGGCGAACTAAATGGCCAGAAAATCTGACACGGGGGGTTGGCTCAGCGGGTGGAAAAATGAATATTTAGAGTTAATTTTCGGCAATATTTCTTCCAATTAAATTTCACTTTTTCACTTTTTGGTGTTTTTCGTGACATGCAATTTTTTTCTGTTTGTATTTTATGACTCATAAATTGGACACTTTGCGTCTTATTTTGCGTGTCAACGAACTTACACAAGTGATTGATTACTAGTTGAGAAAATATTTATTTATATGAAAAAAAATTGAATAAACTATAATTTTATTTGGGGTATAATTTTCAGAAATTTAGTTTTTTTGTGCTCTAAAAGTTCTTTTCTAATTTAAACGTGATTTTCCTTCTCTGCAGAGTGATGCAAAGATGGTATTTGATGTAGTCCAAAGGATGCACGATACGGAACCCTTCTCAGAAGACCTGTTAGCGGCTATGAAAAGACTGTGGCAAGATTCTGGTGTACAAGAGTGTTTCTCAAGAAGCAACGAATATCAATTGAACGATTCCGCTAAATAGTAAGTCAAACTTTTCCATTTATTATTCTATTTATTTTATAATCTTAAAATATTTTTTTTATTCATTTACATTCTCCTCATATTGTCGAAGTTCTATACACATAAAAGCAAAAAGAAAAAGAATTGATTTCTCATAAATTGGAACTATTAGAGAGAGAAAGAAAAAAGCTCCTAAATCGTTTATGTGTGAATTATTTTGAAAGCTATAGAGCCAAAAAGCTTTTGGAGGTTCTTTTTTTAGCAAAGGGACAGGATAGGGATTTCTAATTGAGACGTTCCGTCAATTTGAATTTCAATTCATTTTCAGGATAGTACGTTGGCATGACTTTATATGTTAATTTACCGTAATTATATTCAACTTGATACTTTCGGAATAGTTTCGAGAGCAATATTTGCATTTCTGCCTCAGCAAAGCGACGTCCAATGCACATTCGACGTCCAAAACCAAATGGTAAACTCACAAAGGGGTGGATTGATTGACCTGCATGGGGACAGTCGGATACATCTGCAAAAAAAATAGATTGAGTATGTAGTTTTATGGGGTCGTTTAATGGGAAAGTTCGTTGGAATTAATGAAAAAACGAATAGTCTGAGTTGAAAGTTTAAATTAACATACCGTCTGATGTTTAAACTTTTCTTGTTTGAAAATTTTCTATAGATTCATTGAATTAATGTCAAAATACTGAAAGTCCTGACAGTGCTGTCAAATACGTACTGTCAAATAGATTTTGTTAAAATTTATTTAGCTGAAGATCTTTCTTGAGATTCTTAACAAAATGCCTAAAATTTTACTTGCAGAACTGTCCGGTCATCGCCAGAAATTCTTAATTAATTTTGAATATTTAAAAAAAAATTAAACGATATGTCAAATAATTGTCTGTCATTTTAACTAATGTCAAAAATTTTAAAAAGAGTTTAATTTTTAAATTTTAACCGACGAAACAACTTTTAAGCTCATTTTGGTTCACCTTAATCGCATTATTTGTTAATTTATTCCTAACTCTTAATCCCCAGAAAGTCTTAATTAATTTTAAATATTTAAAAAAAAAATTAACCGAATTGTCAAATAATTTGTCTGTCATTTTAACTACTGTCAAAAATTGTAAACATTTTAAATTTTAAATTTTAACCGTCGAAGCAACTTTTAAGCTAATTTTGGATTACCCTACATCACATTATTGATTTCAAAGCGAAACAATATAGTAAAACTTTGACACTTTACCCATTTCTCCACGTTTGAGCCAACGTTCGGGGATAAAACGCTGCGGTTCTGGGAAGTATTCATGTGAATTAGATGCAGCCAAATGCGAAAATATAACGTGTGTTCCCTTTGGAATGTGATAACCACTTATAATGGCGTCTGACTGCAAACTTCGTCCATTTGCAATTGTTACAGGATACATTCTGTTGAGGAGAAAAATCGTTAAAAAGATTTTTAAACAAAAATAGTTTTAGGAATTATTTTCATAGAGAGAGAAACGTTGAATTTTCGGTACCTTAGAGTCTCTTTGATGCATGCTCTCAAGTAGGGCATCTTCTCAAGTGTCTGTATATCAACTGGTGATGTTTTCTTTGGTAGGATGCCTTTCAATTCCCTCAGGAGAATTTCTTGTTTCTCTGGATTCTGACTCAGTTGATAGATTGTTGATGTAACTGCCACAGATGTGGTATCAACGCCCACGAGGAAGAGATCCATCGCGAGAATGGCGGCAATTTTGGGATTTCCCGTCTTTTCAACAATTCTTTCGAGTAGTGAAATATTTTCTTCATTCTTTTCCGTTGGATCCTGTGCTATTTTCTCCATTGCTCGATTTATATTCTCCTGACAAAGCCTGTGTGTGGGATGCAAACAATTAGTGAGCACAAGTGCATTGCATACTAAAAAAAAAAATAAAGCTGCAAAAGCTCTCTCTCCATACTCTGTGAATGTATCCAATGCCTCGATGTAGCGTTTGTAGGCTTTTGTTTTGTAAATACGCCAAATTGGCATTCGTAGTTCAACTTCAGCAACCGTCCAGAAGAAGGTGTTAATTGCTTCAATAATTCTCTTTGTCTCGAGATTTCCTTCACCAGTCACACATCCCAAGCGAGTGTCTAAGGAAACTCGTCCAATAGCTTTGGAAAAAGGGGTGACAATGTATATACAATTTCAAAGGGAATTTGGTTAGTGTGATAAATTTATCACACACAAGGGATTTTCAAAGAAAATCCTTTGCTTAGTTCCTTGTTTCATTCAGTAAATTAATCATCAAGATGAATGGAGTGTACAATGCAATCCAGAGTTGATAAACTTTAACCTTTAGTCTTTGGTATTGTGCACAAGTAGGGGGTTGCTATATAGAAGAAACTTTCAATAAGCTTCCGAGAGCTTTTAAGCACGAGAAAACCATAGAAGAATTTCCAGAGAAAAATTGTTAAGAAAAAAAAACCAAATCTTAACTTTTTTTTTCTTGAATAAATTCAAGAAACATAATTCAATTGTACTCAAATAAATTTATTTAAATTCTCCATTTAATTTTGCGCATTTCCATAAAATTTCCCGGAATGCAGAGCAATTTTGGAATTTATTTTAAAATTCTCAAACTATCAACGTTATGACGAAACTTTTATTTTATATTGCAATGCAGAAGTTTTTGTCTTATGCAGAAGAATCATATTCTCTGGCGCACAGTGAATAATTCATTGCATTGTGATTGCATGATTCCTGTGTGTTGTGTGCAATAGGGTGAAAATAAAAGAAAAGTGTATCATTTGAATGCGAAAAATGTTCTTTTAGGAATGTGCCAGAAGTATTTTAGTTATAGGGTGAGGGAATACTTACATTCTAAGGCCCACTTGTAGAGTTCATGGAGAAAATCTCCGGGTAGTTCATTGCTTTCATCTCGCATTTCATGGATTCTGCATTTGGGGAGAGGGAGAGAGAAAGTAAAGGATCAAAAATCAATTTATTGCAACATTCTCCAATGTGAAAATGCAAATGAGAAAGAACAAATCAATTTTATCAAGACGTAGAAAGAAATATATAATTTTAAAATGTAGGTACAATGTGGAATTTTCCCCGTAGAAAATGGCGAGGATGTAGTTGAGGAAATGGGTGTGGAGGAGGGTTTAGAGGGAGCTTTATGTATAGACAATGTGTGTATGTTATGTATAGATAGTTTAGAGCCCGGGAGAAGAGAATGGCAATCTCGACGCGATGACACGAGTCAATTGCATTGAAGTGCAGTGGATGGGAAAAATGCAGGGCAACGGTGGAAAAGAATATTGATGTTGTGAGGCAATGAAAAGCGATATATATACCTCTCCATGAAATCACTGGCAATTTCATTAAGTGGCGCTATGTACTTCCGAGCTGTGGACGGTTGGAGCATCACATGTTGAACTTGTGCACGAAATTTATCCCATCGTTCGCCGTGTCTGCAAAATAATATCGTCAAATTTTAATATTTGAGTACAAAACGAGGTGTGGCCCTCTTTTACGTGATTTTCCGTACTATCCATTTAAAAGTCTACTCTACGTTTACTGTATCAAATGAAATTCAATCAAGACGTTACATGAAGCACTAATTTTATTTATTTTTCTTCACATTTTCTTAATTGAAATTATCTAATCTCATAAAATTGCTTTTACTACGTGCAGTTGCAATAATGCTCTTCACAACACTTGAGAGAGGACTTTTGAATGGATGGTACGAACTAACACAAATGCAAAATTTGTTAGGAAAACATTGTGTGTGGAATTGTTTTTCGCAATTTAATATGAGAGAAGATGGATACGAGGAAATGCATGCGGAGATGGTAAACCCAAAGAGGGGCATGTGTGGTAAATTGCAAGTAAAATGTGCCATAAGAAAATAATGAGAGAAAATTGCAAATAATTCCTCTTCAGCATGCAAAACACACCGACTTAATTGCAATTGTCGCCGCTTGGGCGGCAGAAGGAGGGACAGGGTGTGGTGATGTTGCATGCTAAAATGATTCTATATATGTTGGGTCTATGTATTATGCTTAGAAGGGGGTGGCTTTCACCCCTTTAACTAGAAGAGAAAAGGGAGAGAAGACAAGTGCTTGTGAAAAAATAATGTGTGTATGTCACATTTTTTATATACGCTATGTAATTACACTCCAATTAATCCTGCTGTTTCACCAAAGAAGTTGCGCCGTAAGTGGGCCTTGTAGTGATGTAGAGATGGCATCGATGGCCTGAAAATAGAAGAAGAGAAAATTTTCATTCTTTTTTTTATATTTTTCCTCTATTTCAAAGGGAAAAGGGTGGAGTTTTTTTTTCTTTCTTTCCCCATTTGAGGATTATTATTACAATGTTTTGTCGCGATATCAATCGATTTCATACTTGTGTGGGTTGGAGCGTCAAATCATATTGATTTATGGCAATGAAATTTACTGTTTTATGACCCGGATTTACTACCAATAAAAAAATCCCCGTGGCTGGGAGTATATGGAAAGTATACCTGGAAAGTCGCTTTTTTATTTTGCGAAAATTTAATAAACATATGAATATCGATTTGTTACCGCCCTATTGCTATGTACATACATAGATTACAGTATATTTCCATTGGAGAAGTTTGATTTCTAGGGCAATTTAGGAAAATTAAATCCAACGAGTTGAACATTTTCGGTGTGATGGTAAAACTTTCCTTTTGGGTGGGTGGAGGGTGGGCAGGAAATTACCTGTGCGGCAGAGTTTCCTCACGTCGGAAGACATTACGAATTTCATCGCCGTCTGATATGAAAAGTAGATCTGGATGTCCGATTAGACCACCGACTTTGGCAATTTTTCCATATTGCTCATGCAGCGTTAGCATTAATTTGTCCAAATCTTGAATACGATGTTGACCTGCAATGGAAAACATTATACCTTGAATTATTTTCTTTTATAAATATCTTTCAGAAGGAAGAAATGTTTTTAATTTAAAAAATGGATGAGATTTCTTATTATTTTTCAGTGAATTGACAGGCAAAAACCAAAGAACGGTAAATTCAAGCCTAAAAGTACTAAATTTAAGCTTGAAAAGTACTAAACTCAAGCCTGAAAAATTTACTTACATAACAGAAATTGAAAAAAATATTCGGGTTTAAGGAGCCAAGCCTAATAATTATACTAAATTCAATCTTAAAAAGTAGTAAATTCAAGTCTAAAAAGTACTGAGTATAACCCTACAAGTACTTAATTCAAACTTGGAAAGTATTTACTACGATTCGAAAAAATTATTTGATTTTTAATCATAAAAATGCTTGAACTGAGAAGCAACAACCGAGAAATATTAAATTCAAACCAGAATGTACTAAATTCAAGTCTAAAAAGTTTTTAATTCAAACCTGAAAAGTACTAAACTTAAGCATGAAATGTACTAAGAACAAGCTCAAAACACTTAATTCAAAGCGATAAACAATATTCATATTTTAATTATAAAAATGCTCGAACTGAAAATCAAAGGCCTAAAAGGTACTAAATCTAGTTCTAAAATTACTTCGATTGAGCTCAAAATGTATCCTAACTTTAATCTTTAAAAGTACTAAATTCAAGCCGAACTATTCGGTTTTTAATCATTAAAAAGCTCGAACTAAGAAGCAAAGCCTGGAAAATACTTATAATTCAAGCCAAAAAAATCTAAATATTGGATTCTTTTTATTAGGATCTTTTATTTGCCCTGCTCAAGGGGCAAATGCAGTTCATTGACCCACAATTACTCTCACCCAGTAAATGATCTCTGTGCAAAATCAATTCAAGCCCACTTATTGTGTAATAGTCAAGTGGAAAGAAAAAAAAAAGATCGCAAACAATTGAGATTCGGCTCTCTGAAAAAAAAAACGTCTCCCGCGGTAATGAATTATGCAAAAGATTAATTTTTGCGTGATGAATCAGGTGAAGAGAATTTAAGGAGATGAAAAAATGAGCAAAAAAATGCACGAGAAGAATCTTTGCGGATTCCTTTGAGCATCAAGTTGTGTGTGTGTACAAGATCTATTGGATAATCTCCTGTTTGCAAATAAGCAAAGAAAAAAAACTGGTGCTATAGAAACAAATAGTTGAAATTTCTTTGATGATTTTTCTATTTGAAAAATTGTGTTGAGATGCTTTGCCAGGTAAAGTTTCGGAGAAAAGAAAAAAAACACATAGAGACGAAATACAAGGAGAAGTATGAGTGGTGTTATATCAGTTTTGTATATTCAATATTCTTCACTTTAATATTACTTAATAAATTTCAAGTCCCTCTCTGTACATTTAGTTACTTTATACCATGAATGATTTAATTGTTGTATCTGTGCGTGAATGAATTATGTCACAGCAAAATTCTCTGATTTATTGTTCGGTAATCGTGCTCACATATGACCCCATCTACAGCGTTAATCGTTGTCGTGGAAGATGCAGCAACAACAAAAAAAACATTTTCTCCTGCACTTTCTTCTCTATGCTGTGCAACATTCCCTTTTGCACATCAAAGCGGAAAATCAATTTAATTTACAGTCATGTTTCACATCAAACACCCAATTTCATGCAATTTGTTCTCAATTTTATTGGATATTAATTTACAGCATAATATTAAAAGCAACCAAAGCCAATAAAATCTTGAGAAAAGAAAAAAAAGAGGAGAAATAGCATTTAATTGCTGTTTAAAGTTTTTGTTTCTCTAACCAACGATCCATTTATTCGCGGCAATACTGTAATTTACACGTTGTTATTTTAGCCTCTTTTTTGTAAAGAAGACAACAACCCATTAATTACAGATTACTCGCCTCCGTACTAATTTCTTTCCTTACAAAAAAAAATATCACGAAGAGATCCCCTTGATTGGCATTAAACACTTAACTCACGTTCAAATCTTCAATTGCTCGTGTATCTGTTAGTTGGTGATGCGTTAAATTTTAGCGCATCATATTACATAAAAATTTTATATCTCTAAGCATCGACTAGTCCATTACATAACCTCTCTCTTTCTATGTTTAGTACATAGTTTTTTGTGAGCATTGCAACGCGTGACACACTGACGGGTTGGGTTTTCAGGTGAAATGGTTGAAATTCATGTTGGATTTCGCTGCGAGATGTGCGAGATTATTAATGCAAGATCAGGCTTTGTGGCACGAACTCGCTCACACAATTATATGTATCCCGTGTGATTGGTCAAAGTCGACATCACAATGTAGCCATATCGTGAAACTGTTGCAATGCCAGGAAAACCCCCCGCGTGAGATGGTCAAAATCATTGCCACTGCATTTCCGCAAACAATGTTGGAATGAATGAAACTTGTTGGTGAAGAAATTACAAAATATACGAGCATTAAAGCTTGTGGAATTTCACTTTTAATTACTTGTTCGGAGTATATCAGATAAATGACTCTATAGAAGTTGATCTGTTTCGCCTTCATAATTAAGTTGCTTTTAATAAAGCACATTTTCCAATAGATTCATTAAAATAATACATAACGAAGGGACTTTTTAAGTAGGTATCTACAGGTAGTTGATACTTTGTTTTGAATTCCCAATAAACATTGTTAAAAACTTCCTTATTCTTTCTAATTAAAGTTTCATTAAATATTAAAACTTAGAATTTTATTTTATTGGATTTTTTTTATTTTTTTTCTAATTATTTGGTGCTGCTTTGAAAGAGAAAATGTTAACCCGCTCAAAGATGTGATCTCTACAATATTTCTGTGATAGAAATCGCTTTGAATTTAAATTTCAATTCAACAAAAAAATTACTTTCAATCAGAATTGTAATAAAAAAAACAGAATGATATAAAGATCTAGCAAAGGCGCATCACATTTTTTTTTCTGAACAAATAGAGTTCATCGTTTCAGGAGAGTTCCTTAAAAATATAAGAAGAACTTATGCTAAATATTAAGGAGCAGAGTTTGACTAAGAAATGTAGTAAATAATATTAATTTTCACTTAAAAAAATTGCTCGATCTTGAATAACTAGTGTTAAATTAAATTTTAGTACTTTTCTAGTTAAACTCCGGTTATAATATTTGGCACAAAATATTGTAACCAATACAAAATGCAATGAGCCCTTGTTAATTTATATAAAGCCTGTGAGGCATGGTTTCTGGGATAGTTACCTCTGTATTCATGCTTTTACGACCTACATTAATTTAATGTGTCACAGAATATTGTTTTAATCCAAATAAATCGCAATAAATCCCAGATTAATAATAAATTTCTCGAACAAATTACAACAAATTTTCCTCAATGAAATTTATTTTTTCGTAAAAGTATTTTATTTTCATAGAAACAAATGTAATTGATTGAAATAGGGGAGACCGGGGTAAAAATAGTCAATTTGCATAAATCCTTATCTGCAGGATTCCCCAAGGGCAAGAAAATTTCCTCGATATGTCATTCTTATAGGAAATTTCCTGGCCTACAACTTTGTCTCAGACCACTTTTCTCTATCTCCCCGGGAAATATGAGTTTTCGAGCTTTTCCTAAACCCTTCCGCTTCTGACTTTTTTTAAACGCGGCGGGTAAATATAGTCACCAGTTGGCTAAATAAAGTCGGTCGAATTTTCCGACATTTCCAATGATTTTCCACCTGAGAGATTGATAGTAGTTGATAGCTAAACTTCTCACCTTTTGATTCGCGACAAGGAATTTCACTTTTATACGCACTAAAACAGAGAATTTTGCGATTTTCTCAAACACGCCATTTTGCAACAAATGAATAGAAAATATGCCAAAAATTTCGATCTCCCATATGATTTACATGGGATGACTAGATCTACCCCAAGGGGTATGTTTTGATTCAAATAATTGTACAGAAAAATCATTAAAAGTTAATGAAAAATACACCTTGGCAACGTTTTCTGCACTAACCAAGGTAGTGAGAAAAATTATCAGATTGGAAAATTGCTGAAGGAAAACTTCGGAAAACGCGTTTTTCTCAATACGCAAAAGTTTGGGAAATGGGCCAAAAATTTATTTTCTTTTTTAACTTCTAAAGTACTGATCGCATAACCTCTAAATTACTGTCAAAAATTATAGGTTGGTAGGGCTTTGCACCCTAATTTTTTTCGATTTTTCCGATTTATATTTTGGGAGAAATTGGCATTTGAAAATTCGAAAATGACTATTTTTACCCCGGTCTCCCCTATTTATTTTTCATAAACTAATTAATAAATCATAATTTTTTTATGCAAAAAAAATCATCAATATTTATAAAGTTATTTCACAAATATGTATGTATATAATTTTATTTTTTCCCTTTCATCAAATGAAAAGCTAATAATCATTTATAATAAATTTCAAACTTTTCTTTCGCATAAGTAAAATTATTTTTAATTAATTATTCTACTTTATACTGACACATGTAATAATCATGAATAATGATCATTTTCCATCCCTACGACGCACCTTTACTTATTTCAATTCCTCCCTAATTGATATTTAATAGACGTGAGGAAGTGTTTCGATCTTTTTTTTTCTTTTCAAACAGCAGCAAAATAGGAAGTCTTTTAAATCTGATTGCAACACTCTGCCCAGACTTTGTGTTATGCTTTTCCCAAAAGACCAAAACTATGGTGTTCAGTTCAAAGTCAGATATTTTCAACATTCCTCACGTCGTTTTTTTTTGGCGGTCGCTCTCTTTCCAAATGAAAGAAAAAAAGCTTTGTGAGAAAAATCTGTTGTACCTGTAAAAAGTGAAATTTCTCCCAAATTGATCTTCGTCTCATCTCAAATGGACAATCATGCAGAATAATATCACGTTGGGAAGGTATATGTGGAAGAAAAGGTGTCATGTAATATTAATTACTTTTTCCACGGAGGGTGTGTGTGCATGCCAATGGTAAAACGAGAGTTTATTTGGATTTGGATTGCATAAGCAAATTAAACGGCTTTTTGTAACATTTTGGCCAGAATTGTAATCTAAAAAGAAATGGGAAAAAGAAATGTTTGCTTTTTTTTACTCTCTGTAAATATAAATATTGAAACGTTACTCCTTTTGTCTCACGACACGCGCTGGTTTTTCTCCAAGCCCTCAAATTGAACTATTTACTGGAAACATTCAATATTATAGGCGAAGAAACTTGCACGTAGGGTTGCATAATTCTTTTTTATTCACTTTGGTTGTATTAAATAAAAATTAGAAGAAAACGGGCACTATAGTTTAATGTAGAATTATGTAAAAAAAAACATATTAAGTTCAATGAAGCATTACTAATAATTCTTGTAACAATATCCGTCATTCTGAATATGTGATTTCATTTCATGAAAAGGGCTGGACTTTCTGTTCTATTTACTTCATGATTAATCATGCTTAATGTTGAAAAATAATTCATTTTTTAACATGACTATATGTTAGTATGTTTTTAGACAAGAACTGATTTCATAATAATTTAAGGGATCAACTTCATGATCACTGATAACTTCAATTTCATTTTTCATTAAATTACTGCAGAAGCTGACTTTCTTTTATTAAATTAGAATTATTTTACCACAAAATTGACTGAGATCAATAAAACTTGAAGAAGGTTAAAGAAAATTACAGACAAAACCTTCATCGATTGCCATGGGAAATTATGCATTATAATATAACCCAGTGACTCTCCTCTGTTTGTGCTTAACAGTTGGATTTTCTATAAATTAAATATTGAAAGAAGCGAAGAAAAAGAACCATCTCATGATTGTGCAATTGCAAATACAAGGTCTTCATCACTCTTTTACCAACCATCGTACCTAACTTTTATGCCTCACAGAAGGGACAATACTGTGTGTGTGGTAAAGTTGATTTTTGTAGGTTTTTGGATGAATAATAAAAATGAATGGGAGGTGAAATCATGGGAAAACTATATATACTTACAAGTATGCGATGCTGATGGGACACCGGATGGTTAAGAGGGTGGGGTGTAGGAAAAGTTTGCGTGTCATTTTGCTAATGGTTAACAACACACACACATAGTATTTCCCATCGGCAGAGACGTTTTCTTATATGTATAATCAAACAAAATTTCCATTTTGTGCTAAAATATACTCACATACAACATTAATGCAGGAAAATCGATTTTCGCAATTCGTTCTTTTTCCCGTCCTTCTTTTCGATACCATTTTAGCAATTTGCATATTAGTTTAATATGGCTTTTTATTCATATCACGAAAATGATGAGAATGATTTTTATTATTCACAAAAAGAGATTCTCCAAAATAACGATCATGTTTATTATTTTCTAAATAGATTTCATTACTTATGCTATAATCTCGTGGTAAATAGAGCCAAATTGTTATTTATGTTGTACTAATTGTTTTATGATGATTCCACTTTACATAAAATATGTTGCAACTGTATTTGAATTTTCTCTCGAAAGCTTATCTCCTCGGTGAAGTATTTTATTTTAGTTTACACGAGAAGGTTTGAAAGTTTTTTCTTTGAACAGGGAGTGGCTACATTATTTATGACGTTACAGCACTTAATTTAGAGTTTAATTTCAATGAAGGCACTATTAAATAAAATAAAGACATTTGAAATCCAATAGGACGGAGAAAAATGTTTAAAATTTAATCTTTCATCTTGGTACGTTTAATCCGTTTAATCGTTAGAGCATTTTATAGTTTATCGCTAAAGGGAGCAAAGGTAAATGAGGATTAATTTCTCTTTAAAAGAGACACCGTGAAAAATCATTAAAACAAATCACAGAAGAATTCAAGGATAAAATATTTGATAAAATTATTTTTTTATTGAATAAATTACACAATTTTTGGGTGGGATTTTTTAAAAAACGGATTTTCGGTCTTACTCTCGGCTAATTAATTATTCGGCTAATTATCACGGAAGGACTAAAATAGTCCGAAACGTTGGCCAGAAATAAAAATTAATTAGCCGAGAGTAAGACCGAAAATCCGTTTTTTAAAAAATCCCATTCATCACCCACGGTCGTCCCTTTACAATTGACAATTTTTGGGGGCAAAAGGTATCAAAAGAAATGCATAAAATCGTCTGAAAAGGTCAACGTTTACTTGCTTCTTAAAGTTCCGTGCAAAAAAATTAAAACAAATAAACTTAAAACTTGTTAAATTCATCAAAAAGCAAACATTAATTCAAAAGACAATTATGTTCATGATATAAGGTCTCACTATACCTATTACCAAACTCGTTTCATGTGATTTTCGTGGGAAAATGAATAATTTTTGCAAGGCAATTCAATGAGTTTTTAATGTACGAAAATCTGCCTTTGATTGTACTTAACGTGCATGTCTGATGAAATGAGGATTTATTTGGTTAAATTAGCAAAAATGAATAAGTTGTTGTTTTAATTTGGTAATGCTCCATGTATTATATTTTACAATTGAAAACAATATTGGTTTTTTATTTACAATATTCTCACGGATTCACACGCTAAATGGCACGAAATGAGAATTATTTTTTATATTGAAATTAATCTTTTTTCCTCATATCTTTTGTATATTGAGAATTGTTTTAGTGGAGGTTTCTATGCAAAGATTGATCTTTTATTCACAGTTTATCATTATGACATGACTCAAACTTATGCTTCACGACAAACTGTGGAATATTTTAAAAAGAAAAACTTGTTTGATTTTGCAATAAAACGGTCAAGGCTTTTTTTGATTTTAAATAATTTTTAATTTTTAAATGGATTTTGAATATAACAAATTTAGTCAATTTAAAATGATATATCAGAAGATTTTATTTTTAAGTCATAAGTTATTTTAAGCTTCATTTTCTCATCTGTAATTTCCAGAGCTTTGTTACAAACAAAACATTCTACATTAGACATAGAATGAACCATGACAAATGCTCTGGGTTTCAAATATACATATATAACGCTCTCTTTATAGAGCAATATATGGGACTTGACTTGTGCGGGAGGCATCGAATATCACGTGAGATATCAGAGTATTCTCTCCATAAATGCATATTGCGGTTGAAAATGTCAATTTAATGTCACGACACATTGTAGGTACCATATCGTTGATTTTCAAACATTATGTACATTACATAGGGGGAAATGGGGCAAAATGTTAGAAAATCAAGACCACACATCTCCAATATCTCAGTAAATATTATTTCGTAATTGTTCTAATTTAGTCAAAAGGTACCTTTTATAACTCTAACTAAGCCTATAAAGTTTTATATTAATTGATCTAATATTTTGGGATTTATTTAAAAAACAAATTTTTCGAATTTCAAAGTTACTTTGACCTTTCATTTCAATATCGTATTTTGGCGTATTTCTGTGTAATTTTTTTGATCCAAATGCATTTTTTGATAGAGTAACTATTGCTGAACACGAATTTAGTCTAAATTTTCCGAAAAAATTTTCCGGGTTTTCCCGTATAACACTGATAGTAAAAAGTACCCCTTGGGGCAAAATGTTAGAAACCGTTTTTAAGGCTGTTAACTATTTTTTTGTTTATTTATTTTATTTTTTTCCAGTCGGCACACTTAATACTTATAATTTAGCATGTTATATTACTCTCTATTACTAATATAAAATTATTTAAAAAATAAAAAGTGCAATTTCATAAATTTTTCATTTTTTTTATTTTTTGTATTTTTTTTATTAAAAAAAATTTCTAATTGTTACGCAAATACCTTATTATCAATTGCTTTTATAGTGTCTAGATGAAATAAATTCATAAAATTGAAATTTAAGGCCAAAAAACGCAAACTAACATTTTGCCCCATGATTTTTGAAACAGGCAAATGTGGAAGGGTTTGGAAAATGGCCTGAAAATGCATTTTCCCGTTGAGATAGAGAAAAATCGTCTGAGACAAAGTTGTAGCCCGGAAAATTTCCTATAAGATAGTCGTCATGAGAAAACTCAAATATTTTCAGGAAAATCAGGAAAATGTTTCTCCCAAAAAACTAACAAATTGCCCCATTTCCCCCTACATATAAGCGGTATAGGTATTTGCAGGGAGAGAGAGCATCTTTATTGATGAAATTTGCCCCGAGAGAAGTTCAATTTCCACGTGTCAACCTCATATATAATTCCGCATAGTATAAAATATATATAGAGATGTGTACGGTTAGTTGAAACTTACCTATAATTGGGAGGAATCTCCATGAATTGCCAATGAAGGGGAGCTCTTTGGGGCCCGGTACATCACTGTAGGGCTTCGCCATAGAGAAATCCAATTGGCCATGCGATCGTGCATCAACACCCATTACATCATTGGCCAAGATGTTGGCTGCTGAAGAGTATGTTGTTCTCTTCATGAGAGAATCTGCAATTCGCTTCGACATTTTGTCTTCGTTTTATGGTTTTTTACTTTTTAATGCTCTCTCCAACTATGGCAACGCAATTTTTTTTTCTACACCATAAAATTATGCTTAAGCTTGCGGGGTGGGGGAGGACCTGCAATAGAGAGCAAAAGGTTTGTTAAGCGTGTCACATGAAAAATTTATCAGGCACAGTGTGGATTTTGCAATAAATATGCTGCAAATCGTATATATTGGGTGTAAATTTCCCACCAAAACTCTTCTTTTTTGTGTGTCATCACTCGCGTAAGCATTTCAATGTTTTATGTTGCAAGTTCCGCGAGATGGGTATGTTGGTAAAATGATCATTTTATCTTGCAGATGTGCATTTTCGCGCGCCCCTTTTTTTACGTGTGCAAAATGGTTTTGGTATTTAAAGAAATTGCGCTTGAGTGAATTTTGACGGAGCTATTAAATTGGACAAAAAAAGATCTCTTTCAACGGTCTCTCCGCATTGGTAAAACAACCTTGTGTGGAGCACAAGGCGTCTCTTTTGCGTTCAAGTGTACACAACACTTTTTACTGTCTTCCAGATGGGTTGATGGCCTTTTAATGGCTCCTTCTCTCAGTCTATCTCTCCTAAAAGAAATAATGCAAAATTCCTAGGACTTTTCACTCTCAATTTTAGGGTGTGGGAGGGCGTGAGAAATTTCCACGCCACAACTGATAAATGCAAGAAAAGCTCCCTCGGTGCTTTGGGGGGCGGGCGTGAAAAGCTCATGGGATGCTCTTGAATTGTGAATGTTGTAGTTTTCCATAAATTTTTGCACACTGACCTTTTATTCTCTACGCGACTTCTTTTTTATTTATCTATCTCGTCTGTGAATAAAATTATCATTTTAATTTTATAATCGGACTCGTAAATTTTTCGTTTATTTATGTGAAATTAAGAAAAAATATTACGAGGTTTCTCATGGAATTTATTGGATTTTTCCTTTTATTTTCTTGCACTAGTTGTCAATTAAATTTGCCATAAAATAGAAAGTAAAATGCAGCGTTGAAAGCTTTTAGAAGTTACGATGTTCTTCATTCTTGATGAAGTAACTTCTTGTACCTGTCTATCACCTGACTCCGCATGAAAAGAAACGTGAAGAGTAATGCAAAATTGCGCTTTTAAACTTAAATAAATATTTTCATTAAAAGTTTGCATTTTAAAGAGATTTAAAAAATTAATATGGAATGAAAATCTCAAAATATTTTGATGGACAACTGGTTGGATATATTTCTTTAATAAAAAAAAAATTGTTAATTAGGCTTAATAAGTGTGAGATTTAAATGACACAGTCAAGGTAGAGATTTATTGATTCCATCAAAAGTAGCACCTTTAATTTTTTTCGGTTTCTTTTTTTCATCTTAAAGTGCAAAGTTCTCCATAAAATTAGTTAATTTGATAACGAGGTTCAATTCAATAAAAATCCAAGTTCATTCACAATTTGTATTTATGATTCAAAGAGTTTATGCTGCGCATTCTTTTCAATTTTTTTTTCACAATAGGAATTTGTTGAACACCCTATTTTATATCTTTGAGCCCATAAAATAATCACGCAGATGTGTGAGATTGTGGGCAAAAAAGTGAAAACTGTTAACTTTTATCAACAGAAAATTTGTTTGTTTTTCCTCTTTCTCTGGGCACGCAAATGTTTGCAGAAGAAAAGTTTCTGAAATCGAACGCGATATGTAAATAATGTTAGAAGATATTTTCTTCTTTCTTTCTTTCTTTCTTTCGGTTATGGCTATTGATCCCAAAAGTAAGAACATAGTAGAAAGAGAGCGAGAAGTATCATAAGCAGACACTTTAATGCTAAAGACATATGATTACGTGTGTTTTGCTAATTAATGCATCATGCTCTTGTGCAGCTTAGTGTTGCTTTGTTGCTCACAAAAGTGCAAGAAGTTGAAGATGAGTGATAAAATGGGAAGATTTTATTAGCAAAGCGTCTTTTGGCGGTCTTTCAGCATCTCTGAGACATCTCCTTAACACTTGCTATATATCCACAAATTTACTGTGAGAAGAGAAAATCACAAATTTTTTTATCACGCTTTTCATCTTGGAGTTTGTCATTAAATCTTATGATTATTACACAAGAGATTGACTTTGAAATGTTGCTGCCACCATTGAGACTCTACTCAATCAATGATTATTTGGAATTTTATAACATCACGTTGAAAGGCAAATATGTACACACATTTAAGAGAAAAAAAAGTAGGTCCCTCATCTCGGGCAGTACTCGCGTGAAAGAGAAGAAATAAGAGAAATAGTTTTGTGGTTTGGAAAATAAATTAACTTCAAAGTGAGAGAGAGTGAGAGAAGGTAATTTGCCAAATAGCAAAAAGGGAGAAAAAAATTGTAATGTTGATCAATAAAAAAAAAGCATTTTATGTTACCTCTCTCACTAACAATTTGTGCAAATTATTCTTTTCTTCAGGTATATCCGCATTACACGTCACTTTACCGCCACATAACACATGAAGCACCTTTTTTGGAAATTATTCGCCAAAAATTTTATAATTACAGAAAATGTGTGGTGAAATATTTCGAGCACAAATTGCTTATTTTTTTCGTATGAAAAATATCCATGAACTTGCACTAAAAAAAAATGTTTTAAAAAATTTTATTATCCACAAAGGAGAAAATTTTTACACAACTTGACAGGAAAAAAAAAATTCCACATAAACTCTTTATGCTTTTGATCACAATTCTCTGATTATTTCCTTGATTGCAATTTTCTCTTAGCAATTGTCTCCAATGATTTCTCTCTGTATTTTTTCGGTCTGAAAGTTCACATTGTCACAAATTGCCACAGAATCAGAACACAGATCAGTTTTTCTTAGCACGGAGATCATGCAAAATTGTACAGAAATATCTCTCACACACTTCAAATGGGCACCTTCGAAGCACCGATCGCCACACCACGTTGATTGCCGCAAATGAAATGGATAGGAAAAATTCACAAAGCTTAAATAAAGCCTAATGTGGCTCTTTTGCGCCCCGCCAAAAAGTTTTTCCTTCTTCGTCTTGGCTTTTTGAGCACCGGTCGGTGTATTTCACTTTTTTTTTTGCACCTAACACACTCTCTTCCATCTGAGCATAGTGTGTAGCGAGAGTTAGAGGCACCCAGACTCTATCTTTTTTTTTAGTTTTATTTCTTCTTCTGGCAAACTGTGTGTCTATTGGTGCTCATGGAAGCTTAGAAATTCACTCAATTCTGTCATTATTTAGACGCGCCAAGAGAGACGAAGAAATTGCAAAGAAAACTATGTAGGTACGGCTACAAGCGAATTCATAGGCATGGAGAAGATTTTTTTATATTGCAAAATTTTTACTCTCTATATATTGATTCAAAAGCAGGGCAAATACGTAATTTCAATCGCACTTTTAACGCTGTTTATTTTTGATCATTGACAAAATGTTTTGTAACCTTTCTCCAATAAGGAATTACAGAGGGGCATAGATTGATGAACGTAAAGGAGCATAAATTGACTATGCTTTGATGCAAATTCTTAATGAAAGAATTATACTTATTAAGAGTTCTTTTACGGAAAAATATTAAAATTGGAAAGAAACAAAGTTTTTCAGACTAGTCAGACAGACTTAAGATTGCTTAAGGAAGACCTAAGTTTTCTTAAGATTTTTTTAAAAAATTTTTTTAAAAAATGTTTTAAGTTTATATAGGATTTCTTAACATTTCTTAAGAAAAAATTAAAATTTAAGATTTAACTAAATCGAGCAAAAAGCATATTTTTAATTATTTAATTATTTTTCACTTTTTGGAAAAATGTGCATCTAGCAATTCAGCCTGATTGAATTTTAAGAAACCTTATATGAAAACTAAAGATATTCTTAAGAAAATTTAAAGAATCTTATAAGAAAACTTAAGTCTTAATCTTTCTGACTAGTGAATTTCACATGATAACTAGCTTTCAAAGAACTTTTAAAACATATACCTTTAAGATTTCAATTTTCCAAAAAATCAAGCGCTTTTTCACATAATCATAACGAGCTTTTATGAAAAATCAAATGCCCTAAAAACTGCATAAACTTGTCGTGCTAAAAGTGTATCAGTCATAATATAGAATTTTGCAATCTAGTTCTTATGTTAAGTGTAGCTAGAGGCTGTTTACAAGTTCACGCATGACTGCAGGTATTTATTGGAATTTGGAGTTCAAAGCTCTGTGAAAGAAAAAAAATTCCAATCAAGTGGAAATTCTGGGTTATTTTTGGTACACAGGCACGCAAATACGTGTGGCTGTTATAAAAATACCTACCTATATAAAACTTTAAACTTGATGAAGAAATACATGTCTATTATGCCCCTTTTATGTATCACAATTAGAGCACAAATTAATAAGTTTGATAACTAAAGGTAACTGTTTAAATTTTTGCATAATTTCAAATTTGTCGCTAACAACTTGAGGCTGAGCTAACAGCTGAGTGAGAAGTATACATGTGAAGCATAGGTATCATTAAAATTCTTGCTTTTATGCTGTTATGCTAATTTGCATTTATTATGGAAATTTGCAAATTTTTCTTTTAAAAAAATCTGAATTTGCAGTGAAATTCACAAGAAAATTATTTAGAAAAGATAATGAACTTTTTTTCATAAATTTTCTTCAGAACTTTAACAATTTTTTGATACGAATTTACAACAAAAAAATGAAATAAAATTTTGTTTATAATTGATTTAAGGAAAAATTTAAAAATACATAGGGAAACTTTCATTTTGAAATGCGCAGCTGAGAACTTATCCACGATTTATAAATCTTTCCACATATTAATCAAACATTCATAAGATTCTCCCAATCCATAAATCTCTTGAAAATTTCATCGTTTTATTATTCACCTGAGAAGACCTTCGCTCGTGTAACCGCAGAAAGGTGCACAAGAAGTATATAAAATGCAAAAACTATATATGAGAGATCTCTTCATGCAATTTTCTCGATACTTGTGGTACATTCCACAAGATTGAATGGTGCCTCAAATAAGGTGACCTACGTTAGATTTTTTTGCATTGAGAATTTTTCATGTGAAACCCGTTCGTTCACCACACATACCTCCGGAGGATGTTTTTGATATAAATATTATGTATGTATGTAGGTTGCTCTTAAGACGTACCATGTGTGTAAGACGATATTTCGTAATGCAAGAAAACTCGCTTTTCAAATAAAAAAAATATTGAAAAGTGACTGTACTTTTGGCACATAGAGGTAAAGTTGCAACGTAGAGGGTCACACAAATGTTGTGTGTTTCAGTGATAAATTCTTACCATGCACGCTTTGCGGCAAAAATTGCAATTTATGCTCCCTAACACTGAGTTGTTGGGTTGTTGGGAAGATAACATTGTTGAATCATCTCTTTGTGTCTTTCACGAAGAGCAGCTCAATTGAAAATCACTTTCAATCTATGCCGAGATTTGTATGCTGCCAATTATTCTGCCATTAATTTAACACTGCGGCTGATGATGAGGAAGAAAAAGGCGCGATAACTTAAGAAGCAACCAAGAGAGTGATTTAATAGAAAATCCTTTTTGCAGAGTGATGTCCAGTGTGGACGTTATTTGAATATAATTCTCCAACGACGAAGAGAGCGTGTGTGATGATGAATGGATTTATTATGCAACACGTTGGGGCATGAGGTCGCCGGTGTGAGAGAATAATAAATATTCTTAATAAAAGGCAAAACTAAATTCAATGTATGAAGTACCCTATGCAAAAGTGGATGACTCTGGTCTTTGCAAACTACCTCGGTTGTGTACACAATTTTCATGGAAAACTCCGCTCATGCCTTTCCAAAGTGATAAATTGCAATATGCATCCCTAAAGCACCCATCCTACGCTATCAAGTTCCTTTACTCATCGCCCATTTCAGTTGGAGTGGCAGCATTGCAAAGTAAAACTCCAGTTGAAAAAAAAAAGTAACTAAACACTAGTTGAAACTACAAAGCATCAATCCTCAAGTTTTCTCACACAATATAAATTATATTTTCTCCATCTCTTAGGCATACATAAAATTCACCAAAATGTTATATAGTCAAATGTTGACAGAACATAAAATGCGCTAACCAAACCTTGAAGTAATAGAAAAAAAAACTTGTGATAATTCTTTGTTCAGTATATAGCCTGGCTGAAAATATGAGGCTCGTTTTGGTCTTATAGTATTTTTTTCTGTCACAGCAAATTATTTAATAATTTACCTAATGGAGGGAGAATTTGTATCACTTGTCCGCCTCACAACAGGAGCCGCTAATTAAAGGCAGCATAATATTAATCCGCCTGATAGCGGAGTTAATGTCACACAAAAAATGTCAAGTGAAATTATATACAGAGACAGGAGTCATTTGTAATTCTAACATGCAATTACCATGTGCAAATTGGCCTTATTGTTTATGTCAGCAACTATATACATAATAAAATGAGTTTTTTTTTCGAGGTAGGTAGTCTGTAGAAAATTTTAGTTATTCAAAAGACAAGAGTCGAATTAGGGGAAACAGGATAGAGTGAGTCATTTATGGTTTAAGTTTCTTTACAGAGGTTTATCTTAATTTTTAAAGGCTATGCCTAAGTTTTTTTTTTAATTAGGCTTATATTTTAGGCTAACCCTAAGTTCTTTAGGCTAGACCCAGGTTTCCTTAAAACAGGTTTTAATTTTTTTAACCTAGGCCAAATTTTTGTTCAACCAAAATCTGCATTAAGTTTTTTAAGGTTAGATCAGATTGAATCAGAGCTCAATTAAAAAAAAACTATACGTTAAAGCTTTAAAAGCTTAAAGAATAAAAACTTAAGCCTGTTCTAAATAAAACTAAAGTTTGGCTTGAAAAATCTTTACCCTGGCCTAAGAAACAGATTAAGTCAGATTTAGTAGTGAATTTCAATCTACGATTTGTAATTTCTAATTAAACTGAACAGTTTTCTATTGAATTTTGTACTCTTTAATACCCTTCATTCCAAATTACCATTCTATTTCTAATTCTAAGATATAATTTAGAATTTATGATTTCTTCTTTACGGACTTTTCTAGGAATATTTTTCATAATTGATTTCATGGAAAATTTCTTAACAAATCTCTTAAATAACGATCTTGTAAGCTCCGTGCTCCCCTAATTTTTGCTGTGAGGTACCAATAGACTAGCTGACTCCAAATATACCCACATACAAAGGTTTATAATAATTTCAAACCATTGTTTTAAATTATATTCAACAACGTTTATTAACAATTTAATCAAAGAGAGCATTATATCTACTAGAATCTAGCTAGGATAGAGGCTTTTATAGAAATTGAAGCTTCTAGTTAT
The DNA here is from genome assembly GCF_024334085.1 of Lutzomyia longipalpis. NCBI lineage: Eukaryota > Metazoa > Arthropoda > Insecta > Diptera > Psychodidae > Lutzomyia > Lutzomyia longipalpis. Next base: position 48,243,595 of record NC_074707.1, read on the forward strand.
TGAATAGTAGGTATACAATACACATTGATTCATATTCCTTGAGGTACAATGCTTCTACTTCACTTCCTTCTGCTTAATAACTAAACCTCTCCTCCTATAAATCCTCAATAGAATAGGCTAATAACTAATAATAAGTAAATTAATTATTGATAAATTATCGATCGTCTGAGAAGATGCAAGCGATTGTTAGCTCAAAATCTCACAGATTAATGCGGCGAAAGACATCGTAAATTGAGTTGTTTTAAACTGTGGCACCGCTTTTATGGTTAGAAATAATAATGGTGATGGGTTTTCGAGACAAGTATGGTGAGAGTGGCGGGCTTTTAAAAGAGGAAGCACAAAATTGATATGCCTGACAGGAACACGCTAGTTAAACTTATAATACAATCATGGTATGGTTAGAGAGACGATATTTCGCTTAAATATAATAAAATTGTCAGACCACACTTGCAAGGCGCATTTAGCTGCTGTGTGAGAATGAAGAATTGATTTTAAATCAACTTTCGAGTGAGAAAGAATTTCAAAGAGTTTTTTTGGCAATTTTTTCAGCATCATGCAATTTACGGAAAAACTTGTGAAACTTTTAGTGATACAATATAATTTTCTTCCTCCATACGGAAGTTCCATATGGCTATGTTGCAAGCTTGCTTGTGTCATATGTTTTCCAACGAAAAATGTAGGTATTTCCCCCTGGTAATTTTTTGCGTTTTGACGAGGATGGAATGGTTGAAAATTGAGCATGAAAAGCCCAAGAAATTGTGACGAAATCCAAAGAGTTGACAATTTTTTTTTAAACAAACAAGGTGCAATTGAAACGTTACATAATAACGAACATTATGATAGGATTTTAATAGACAGTCTTTGTCTTCCAATATATTACTTCTTCTACCAAGCCAGTCAGAGTGTATTAAATAATGATGGAAAAGATGGTAACGCTCGGTATTTTTGCTCGTGAGATTGCAATCTTATGTGGAGAAGCGCAATTGTAGTTTGAGCTTTGGGTGTTTTGACGCAGAAATTGCACAAAAGTACACTAAAGTCATAAAAGTATCAACGTTTGTGCGGAGAGATTACGCTACGGCAAAGATAGTTGATGTAATGCAAAATAACAATTAAGATACCTACCTCAGGTAACATATAAAGTAAATTTAAATAATTATGTCTAATATTTTCACAATAATATAGAGAAATTTTGTCTGTTGATGTTTATGAAGAAATCCACTCTTTTATTGATATTTCAATTTCAATTTCATTGCATGGTGGTGAGAGATGAAAAGAATTCCTCTAAAAATATGCGATTATTTTTCTCTAAAAACTATAAAAATGAAAAAAGTCAATAAAATCCAAAACCCACATACTCACTATTCCGCGATCATTCCGATAAATTAGGCCAAAACTTGCTCAATAAAAGTTTGATTGCAATCTCAAAGAAATTTTTAGATTAAAAATATTTATTCAAAAATTCAATTTTTCTGCTGCAATATTGGTGTGAAAAATTGCAAATTTAATAGGGAATTATTTCAGCAATTAAAATTTAATCTCCCTCTCTGATATGTAGACTAATAATAAAAAAACATTTTCAACCAATATTGGAACATGTTGTATAACAAAATATTACTTGAGATCTAATTTGTGAGTCCTGCATTGCAAATTGGGTTTAATTTGAGCTAAAAAACGCATAATACAAAACACTTTCATTTCAAACACCTTCACCTGTGTATTGTCTGGTCCCAAATTTAACTTCAATTTCCCTAAAGGAAAACTCTTGTAGACCATTCATGTATCGATGGAGGAGTAATGTCGAACAGACGAATAATTTGTTCTTTAAATTAGATACTTCCACCGAATCTTTGATGGTAAAAGAAATTAACAAATAGTGTTAAAGCAAAAAAAAAATAAGCTAAACATACGCGCTTTTCCTCACCTTCTCCGTACCTCAACTTCTCTATGCCAACGAAGAGGAACAATGTACTCTATTTAACCACCAATTTGCACGCGTCGTTTGTACATGGAGAAGTTTATGTTGTGGACTGTTTTTTTTGTATTTAACCAACTGCAATAGACGCATAAATTTTATTACATACACTTCATAAAAGAGCACCATGGAAGGTATACCTATATAAATGCTGGAGAGACACGAGTTGTTTCGCCTAAAGATATGAGATTTAATGAAAAGATTAAGAGTAATAATAATAATTTTTGGTTCATCGTCATTGTGGCATTTTAAGCTAATAAAAGGTTTTACACCCATCATACCTTACGAATGATTCTCTAATCTTTTACCTGCCTTAAGTGCCCCTCAATGCGTTCACGGATGCTACACCATCGCAGTTAAAATTAACTCATCATCAAGGAAAACTTTGTGATGGTGGCAATATACTCTGTTAAATCATCGATTTAGGGCCTTAAACCTTATTTAACAGCAACGAAAAAACGTGGAAATCATTTCATTAACACCTAGATTATATACCTAATGCCAAGGAAATATCAAATTAAAAAAAATGTTTCAAGCTATGCAAGTTATTGATTTATTTTGTTATGATAGTCCCAAGAATATGCTTCAAGGGCAAAGTCAAATTATTAGAAATAGTTATAATTATATGAAATTAAGTTGTTATGTATTCAAGATTAGTTTCTTCGTTTGTGCAAATTAACATTGAAAAGTTTTGCACTTAAATCGTCATTCTCAGAATTGAGATTTAAGCAGGAAAATTAATTTTTAGGAGCTAGAAAAGCAAGGACATTGCTTGAACTCTTAGATTGATGCTAAAAAGTTCAAGCTTATGAATAATGATGAATCAATATTTGCAATGATGTATAAACATTGAAGGTTAAACATTAGAAATTGCTTTATGCTCAGGTAATGAGTTCTAACAGGATCTAACCATTTAAGAGGAATTTTTAATTATTTATGATTTTTTTTATGTTGTGATTTTTTTAATTTGTTATAATTTATTTTTAATAAGGATTAAATAAACAATCAAGAATTAAAAAACTACGTTCATTCGCTTATTTTCTTTATGTTGTATCCTTTCAGGACTTGAAGAAGTATTTAAATAAATTCGAAATATAGTATATTGTCAAAAGCGAAAAAAGCTTCAGCTTTTTTTCTGATCTTAAAGAATTATTTTATTAAAATTTTTTGTTCAACTTCTGCAGCCAAAACGTCGCTTTTAAACCCATAAAGCGACCTATTTGATGGGCTAAGCCATCTTTAAAATAAATTACTTTTTTTTTCTTATTGTCTTCATACAGTTAAATTCCATTCAGTATTGCCCAAATAATAGCTATGATTGCCCTACCTCCATGTTTAGTTATATGAATTCTCTCGTCAGTGTGCAAGATTTGAGTAAATATAATAGTTTATGATTGTTTTAGATAAAACCGCTTGAGTTGCACTCAAAACATCTCAACCATTTTTCATTCTCATATCTACAAAATTTATCTATTATACATAATACAAGCAATTTCCACGCATTTGTTTGGTAAAACAGCAATTGAAATTAATATTCTCTTGTTTCCTGCTGTAATCTATGTAATGAAGAAGAAGGAGGGAGGGAAGTGTGACATAAGAATCGCCATGAGATGCAAAATTGATAGTCAAGTCATACAAGTGGAGTCTCATGATGATGATGAGGCAGTTAAACATAAAATTTTATGCTAAAGAGGCCCCCAAAAGTGTCACCTTTCAATCTCCTTTCCGTGCCAGACACAATATTTTGGGTTTTCTCCCAAACATGCGTGCGGGATTGATGGGGAGAACAAGAGGCAAATTGTCCACAAATTTTCGTCACCAAGCAGCAATAAATATGTCGTGGAAAATACATAGGTATGCCGGGTCTTTTGATGGTTTTTGGCCATATATTACATATTCGTGTATAAAGTATCTCACCATATACATATTAATTTCAAAGCTCAAATATAATTGATAGTGATCTTTTCACAAAATCTTCTTATGCAATTGGAGAAAAAAAAACAGCATATTTTAGGCCTCTTTTCATAGCTATAAACTAACCGCAAAAGCAACGTCGTCTCTATGTATGATGTGAAATTAAATGAACAACAAATCTCATTGCTTTACCCTTCTATTGACTTTGTGTGAATTTCAATCAATGGATGATATTTTCAAGAGTGCAAAAAATGCATCTATCCACATGTAAGGTAACTCACCTTTCATTTTAATCAAAAAGTGATGAAAAGGCATGAAAGATTGGACGGTTGCATAAAGCTCTGCTGCAGGTTCAGCATATGTACGTATCTTTCATTTAGACTTTTATTGATTAATTACCCGTTTTACTTTGGAGCATACAGCAGGGTGTATTTGCTCTTATAATAACAAAGTTTGAGCGGAAAGGAGGTTAATTGAGTGATGGTTTTTTTTTCAAACTCTCTGTCTTGCGAATTCTTCACCCAACCGCAGGACTTATCTAACAATTTTTAGTATCTATACCGTGAAATAATATTTTCTATTCACAAATTGATATTGAGCCCCATATGTGGAAATAGTAAAAAGCATTGCTTGTGGGAAAAGGGATTATAGAATAGCGTGCAATGTTGGTTGAAATACTCCTATAGGAGGAAAAAAAAAGTTCTAAGTTTTTCACTTTTTGCCTGTCATCCTCAACCGCAACGGATACATTTTTTTCCATAATAAGAAAAAAAGAAAATGAAACGATAGCGTAGAGATTATATCCTACTACTCGACGTATTAAACTCTTGTGGAAAATGACATTTTTCACTTTTTTTGTAAATAAAATTTAATCTCACGAAAGGTTTCATGTGTTGTGTAGGAAAAATCCTAAAGTCCTTTAACCTTGTCTTTAAGTTTTAAGCCTTATGGCCTTACTAGGCTACAACTTTAAGCACTTGATACTGAGCATTAGAAGTTAGAAAGATTAAAACATTACCTCGTTAACATGGTTTAGAGTTATCCCAAATTTTTCGTTGATGATTTAAGGTACATAAAAATGGAAAAATGGTTTTATTTTGCGAATATTTTCCGTTAAAAAAAAATTTTAGAACTTTTTACACCCAATTTTAAGAATTTTGGTTAAGAAACGATTTTTCTTTACGGTTTTGAAAACAGATTTAGGTTTCAAATAGTTCCTGAGCATATCTGGGTTAAATAAGAATATCTGGAAAGAATTTCTTGATTCTTTAGTTTCTTCTGTTCTCTTAATACGATACTCCCCTTTCACGTCCAATAGGAAATTTAAAAATATTGAAATTTTTAAAGGTATTTCTTGGTACTGAAGAAGGAGCAGAAGGAGCAAAAGCTCTTTTCACTGTGAGAACATCTTCTTTAGTTGTTTTGATAATGATAATGAGATCAATATTTAGTTTTAAAAATGATCAACGTATAACCTAAAGGTTTTAAAAGGGTTAACTTGTATCCTGTCCAGCCAGAATATCCAATTATGGCTTCACTGACGGAAGTTACATAGCATAAAACTGTAATCCAGACAAAGTTTCAGTTTCAATTTAAATACGAGCGAAAAGCTTCTGTAATAATCACAGGCAAGATGTTTAGGGGAGTCTGGGGCAAAATGAAAAATTTATTTGAGATAATTTTTCATTCATTTGTGAAAATCTTTCTATTTTGTTATGAAAACTATCTTAAGGGATTTTTTATTCTCTCTGCAACTTAGCCTTAAACTTAGACCCTTTTTCAATTTGGCTCCAGTTATCTCTATAAATATTATTTTAAAAGCAATTGAGTTTAAAATAGTTGGTAAACTTTGAAGAGTACAGCACCTGTAATATTTCCATGGATGATAAATTTATTAAAGATCTAATTGAATTGTATGAGCATATAGTTCCTCCTCCTCCTGCTATATGTATTATATCGTGACTCTGTAAATATGCCAAAGTGGTCTTCCATATCGTCTCGTTGAGGTCTTCCGTCGATGTGAAGCAGAGAGGGGGTGAGTCAGTGAGTTTAAGTGGTTGATAGATTACAATATATTTCAAAATTATTGTGCTACACATGACTTGCGTATTCTCCTTGTGGTTGAGGGTGGAGGCCAATTAGGAGAAATTGTTCTGCGTGGCACACGGAATTACTTTTCTCAGGAATTCCTCTTCTCCACGACATTCCCCACGAATGTGCTAAACATAGTTCTGCTTTAAGAGTGAAGCAAAAAAAAAAGAAACAGCCGCGAAATTTGTTTGACAAAAATCCACTAATAAATCTTTAATGTGCAAATTTGTCTTTAAATATCCATGATGAAGAGAGCGTGATGCTTTCTTAGCTATTCTAGCTAGAACTCGTCACATGTCTTCTTTATTTTTTTTTTGCTTTGCCTTACGCAACCTGGAGGAGGGGAGATTTGTGAGTAAATTTGATCTAAAAGGTGTGATTTTCATGAATGGTGTCATTCATAAATTTTTTTCACGCGCGTTCATCTTCAGAGAAAAATATGCAAGTGCGAGAAGTTTAGAAGAATTAGCGTCTAGACAAGAAGAGGATTATTCAAAGTGAAAAGTTTTTTTTTGTCTCACCGCATCTGCAAAACATGGTGTATTCTTGTTGTATAATAAGAAGAGGTACTTGAGGCTACGTATGCGCGACTTTTAAGTCAATATATTCTCCATATATGTTTGGCGCGCAAAGAGGTGCACATAAGTAATCAATTACATAGCCATGAAGAACATACTCCATGTTAAATATCAAGTAGTAAATTGATGACTTTCTTCGTTGCGCCGTTGATGTTTGAGGGATTTTTTTGTGTGTCAAACATCACTCATGACTTTTCACTTGAACCTTCCCATCTCACGATTTCCGTGAATATATTTTGGGCTAAATAATATTGAATATATTTCATTCTTTTAGCAGCAACCGTCAAACTTTACCACCCTCTCGTTTGTGGGCTAAAAAAAGACCCTAAGCAAAGTGAAAAACTAGTGTTTGTGTGTGGAATACTCCTCTGGGCGCAATACATTAAATTTAACACACTACTGTGAAATTTTCTAATCAAATATATACATCTCTAGGCACGCAAGTGTAATTACTTAATTAATTTATATATATTCGTGGAAAAATACAGGACAATATGGGGAGAATTTTCTTCTCAAAAAAAGTACAACTTTGAAGGGAACTTTTGCACGAAATGATCCCTTTGCGTAGCATAAAGAGACTTTTAAATTAAACACATGGCCCCCTTTCTTTGCAGTTTCTTGGATGACTTGGACAGATTGGGCGCTAAAGATTATCAACCGACAGAGCAAGACATCCTCCGGACTAGGGTTAAAACCACCGGTATAGTCGAAGTTCACTTTTCATTCAAAAACTTAAATTTCAAGTAAGTCCCAAAAAATAATCCACCCACATGTAAGACAGACATAAAACCTCCCTCTTGTTCCTTTTTCTCCTTCTCAATTCACGAAATACAGATTATTCGATGTGGGCGGACAGAGGTCGGAGCGAAAGAAGTGGATTCACTGTTTCGAGGATGTTACTGCAATCATCTTCTGTGTAGCCATGTCGGAGTACGATCAAGTGCTGCACGAGGATGAGACTACGGTAAGAAAATGCGATAAGATTCATTAAATTTGAAAATAGATTCAATCAAATTGCGATTAGTTGATTAAGTTGGTAAAATAAATTTCTTTTGATATGTTTACGAGAAGTTGATGAGAACATTGGGGGTGTTTGAAGAACTCTTCGTATCATTTTCCACACATTAGTGGCATCTAATATAGTTTTAACGTAGATTTTCTAGATTTTCATGGAGGTTATTACTTTCTACTTTACGAATCAATTTAGATAAAGTGCTTAAGTTTTTTTTTCAACAGGTTAGCGACTATCATCAAATTCTAGATCTTTTTTCTTATAGAATTTTACATAAAAGAACTCTCGTTTGGGCATCTGAAAACGCCCAGTGATTTCCAAAAAGTTAAAGTTTCAATTTTTTATTAGAGCTCGATTGTAAATTAAAGTTTTGAAAGCTTCTTAGAAATGAGAAAGTTCAGAAGATTTCAATTTCCTTCTATAGTTTTCATGATTATGCTAAAAGACTAATGAATTGCACTGTGGATAAAGTCTTTGCAAAGGAATCAGAGGCAAAGACAAGAGAGTCTATTTGACCTATTTGAGCGTCTAATTATCCTGAAAGTTCAAGTAATTTAAGTTTTTCTATGGATTGATTTCTTTCTTTCTTCTTGATTGATTGAAACTAATTTCATAGCAAAAATTGCAGAGAAAAATTAGAAAATAAGAATTAAAAATATTCAAAATGAATTTAAACCGTCAAAAAAATTTAACGTAAGACGTCGACCGTTAGAAAAAAAATGTGATATATAAGAAAAGAAACGATTAACGCAATGACAAGAAATGCCAAACATTAAAATATTAATGTCAAATATATGGAAAATAAACTACAAACGTTAGAAAGAAAATGTTAAACGCCAAAATAAAATTTTCAGACATTTCAAAAGAAACTTCATATGTTATAAATTCTCAAAACTTGTTAATTCAAATGCATCAGCCGTTAATAACTTTTCATAATTTAAGTCCTAAACTTAGACCCTTAATTCCTTAGTACATACATATTAATTGTTATCACATAAATAAAAAAAATAATTTCTAAAAATTGAAAAATCAACAAATAAAAAGAATCATTTATGAAAAGAAAAGCTTTATGATCTCTTATCATTTACGTAATTACCTGACAAAGCTTCACTTTAGGGTTAATTTGAAAAGAACATAAAGTTTATTCTAGCTTTTCCCTCTCCAAAGATTCTTTCAAATATTTAGTAAGAAGATTAAAAATTAATTTTATTTCAAGAAAATGTTCATATCTTCCAGCTTTTCTGTTCTCAGAATTTTATTAACGTATCGCAATTATTTTATCTTCTTTTTTTTTCATCTGCAGAACCGTATGCAAGAATCACTAAAATTATTCGATTCAATCTGCAATAATAAGTGGTTCACGGATACATCAATTATCTTGTTCTTGAACAAGAAGGATCTGTTCGAGGAGAAGATTCGTAAGAGCCCATTGACAATCTGTTTCCCCGAGTACACAGGTAAGTTTTCTTTTTTTTTTCCTTCTTTTCAAATTAATTAAAAATTTGGGGAAAAAACGGGGAGAGGGTGGTATTGCAGATGGCAAAATGCCAGGATATAATACATGCACAAAACAATTTTAATGTTGTGGTGTGTTTGATATAACAATGATGTGTGAATAATTAACTATATATTGGTTGTTACATATGTATATACAATCAGGTGGACAAGAATATGGTGAGGCTGCAGCATATATTCAAGCACAATTCGAGGCTAAAAATAAATCAACATCAAAGGAGATCTACTGTCATATGACGTGTGCCACGGATACGAACAATATACAATTTGTGTTTGATGCAGTCACTGACGTTATCATAGCGAACAACCTTAGGGGCTGTGGTCTCTATTAAATTTAATGAAGAAGTATAAAAAAAAAACTATTTAAACGACTCTAGAGAATAAATTAGAAAAGAAGAGAAAGAAAGAAAACACTACATAATTCAACAACACAGACACAACATGAAATCAACACACAAAAAAGAAGTCAAACACAATGAGAATGGGGAGGTAAAACACATAAAAGAAACATTTAACATTAAAGAAAATTAATTAATTATTAAAAAAAACTAAAGATGAAAAAAAGATACATATTTAAAACAAACAAAAAATGCATAGGAAGGATGAAAATGATGATGAAGAAATAATTAAAAATTCTTCATGGTAAATGAATTAGAGTGTACTAACTAGTTAAAAAAAAAAAACAAAAATTCTAGAAAAAAAGTTTATTCAAGAATTGGGATGAAAATCTTATAGCGAAAAAAATGAATATAGTGCAGTGAACTAAAAGGAAAAAAAAAGTAAAGGAAGGCGTCAAAAATGTTAAAGAAAAAATTGAGAATCAGAAAGTCTATTACAAATAGAAAAGATTTTTTTTTGTTTAACATCAATTGGAAAATTTTTAATTTTATCAAACACTCAGAAACAAAAAGAATTTTTAGCCAATGATTCTAAAAAACGCGATAGTTTTTTTTTTAATTTTTAACTTAAATTCTTCTTAGGGGAAGCAAAACTCACATCTTTTATTTATTTCTAACATTCCTATTTTAAACATTGCATTTTTTATTTATTATTTATTTTGTGTATAGAGCAATGAAATGAATTGTGGGTGGAAAAGTCAAAATGTTTTATTGGAGGTGTGACGATAGAAGCATTTTCAACTAAATGGTAGCAAAAAAAAAGGAAAAATAAACCAATAGGAATCACAGTTCGGTAGATAAAACCATTTATAAAAAAAAGAAGAAATTATTACCTCAGCGAGAGATTTAAAAGAAATATTTTTTATTGTACATAATATTTTAACACACTGACTATTTATTGTCTAAACTAATAATTAATCTTTTTCTACTTCTGTCGCCATAACAGAGATTTATTTTCAAGCAGATTTTTTTTTACTAAACAACTTACAACCTCACTTTTACTTACTTTTTGAATATTATTTTTCCTATTATCCCTGTACGTAATTCTTAATGCATTTTTTTCGTCTCAAAAGAACTAACAAAAAAATTAGCTTTATTTTTTTATTATTTGCACAAAACTCGTAACATGCATAAATGAAAAGTTATTAGAAAATATTTTTAAAAAAAATGTATTTAAAGAGAAAATTAGAAGAAAAACATATAGGTAAAATAGTCGAAAAATTTCCCAAATTTTCATGAAACTTCAGCACAAAAAAGCATATTAATTTTATTTGTTAAAAAAATTTATTTATTTTACTTTCTTAAATTAATCCATCGTGAGAATAGTTTAAAAAAATAAATTTTGTGCCAATAAATGTTATTTGAGGGTAAAAAAAAAGAACGTTTAACACGGGAGAAAGAACGAGCTCATCTAATTAACATTAAAAGAAGAAGAAGAGAAAAATGATAAAAGAGTAGAGAAAATAGTTTAGTTTATTGCAAAAAAAAAGTACATAAATAACTTAATTGAAGGTGAGGAAAAAAAGGATAAAATATTTATATTTAGAAATATCTATTTAAAAGGAAAACAAAAAAACATAAAATACCAAAATTATTATTTCAATATTCTCAATTCAAACTAAAAGAAAAACTTCTGAATGAATAAGAGCAAGAACGATGTATTGAAATAACATGATAAATTGAACCAAAAAAAAAGAAAAACGTGAAAAGGATTAATTTTAATGGAGCAAAATAATGATGGAAATACTGACCAAATTGTGTTTTGAGGAAAACCATATATTAGCGTATTTTTGTATACTTAAAATGAAAAGAATAAGTAAATAAAAAATAAAGTATAAAAAATGGATAAATAAACACTGAAAAACACATAAAAAATAGACTTACAACAGAAATTAAAAAAACCTTAAAGAAAACTTATTCGAAATGTCGGAAAGTAACAAAAAGAAATTTCATTGTTCACACAAAAGAAAGAAAAAACACACAATTCCTTATTATTTTTCTATACCGAATTAATATCCCATAAAGTATATTTTCTCTAAGGTAGTCAAATGGAAAAAAACGGGAAATTACTGATTGTAGATGAAAAAGAAAAAAAATAGAAGTCTATCGTAATAAAGGGAATATTTATCATTGTGCGTACGGTGAGATAGTTTATTATTTTTGACTATTTTTGTCAATTTAACAAAAAAGATGGCGTTGCAATAGGGAGCAATATTGTGACCTTAGCGGTCCCCTTGGTGGTGTGTCTTAAATAAAAGTAATCAAACTTTGCCGAATCGTCGCTTGTTTTCGATGAAGATCGAGAATTTCTTTCAGGTTCAATTTTAAAAATATTTTATAAATTATTTCTGGATTTTTAGGTTTGTTTCCAATTTTTTTATTCTTTTTTTTTAGGATCTTAAAAATTGGTCAAGCCATTTTTGAGAACTTTGAAAGCATCGGACAATTCTAGTTAAAAAGAAATTCGCCATAATTTACTAAATTACTGTGAAAGTTTTATTGAGAAATATTAACGGCAATGGTATTTGTGAATGAAGAATTTTCTCAGAAAAGCGGTCAAAAGGGCAAGAGAAACGCAACGTTTTTTTTGCAATCAGCGACGTTTGGAATAATTTATAATTCTTCTTCAGGCTCTAAGAATACATAATTACACGTAAGATTTATCATAAAAGAGCTTAAAGAAGAACATTAATTATTCGAAACGTCGCTGATTGCAAAAAACGTTGCGTTTTGTCTGCGATCTCCAGATATTTAATAAACTTCAATTCAGTACCACAGTGGCGATGAGAAGAAGCTCTAGCCAAGACATACACCAAAAATTTCACATTTGCTCCCTATTTCACAGCTCCACAACATTAAAACGCTCATAATTTTTGCACAAAATGCCATATATATTTTTAGAATTTATGTATATTTTCCTGTCTCTATAAAGTATTTTATAAATTTAATAAAAGAGAAAATAGTAAAAACCTAACAATGAGGTTAAAAAGAAGATGAAAATCGTTAAAAACTAAAAATGACGTCTAGGTAAAAAAAAAAACTACCAATATATAAATTAAACAAATTGTAATGTTAAAATGCGCGCGCAGAAAACAGGAGGATTAAAGTAACAAAAAAAAGTGTTTTGAATTTGGAAGTGAGAGAATGTTAAATTGGGAAAAATTCGTTGAAAAATGCTGTTGTTACATTCTTTTTATTACTAACAAAATTTTCTTTCTTTTTGTATTAATTTGTTTTTCTTTCATTCTTAAAGAAATCTTTTATTTTTGTATTTTTAGGGAAGGGTTGTAGATTGATTGAGGGGGGTGAAAGAGAGATGGATTAAAAAAAATCAGGTTTGAACGAAATGAAAAATTAACTGCCTAAATGTAGTCACATTCACTGCCTTCAACAGTTTTTCCCAATGAAATGAAATTTTTTTCTTTTTAAAATGAAAAAAATAAATAAAACCTCTGACGGAACATCGCAATTTTCAAATTCTTCTTTATTTCCACAAAATATTTAACAAAAAGAAAACCTTTTAATTTGAAAATTTAATTGATGCATAAATTACCAAAAATTCGTGTAGTTGAAAGAATAAAAAAAAACAACAAAAAAGAGTTATGTAGTGAATGAATAAACAAAAGTGAAGAAAAAAAAACATTCAGTAAAGAACAAAACAAAAAGCATTCTAATTAATTCTTAAATTACACACACATACACAATTGGAGACCAAAGATTTGTAATAAATATAAATGGGAAGAAAAAACCTACATTGCATAAAAAATATTATATAGTAAAAAAAATAAAGAAGATAATGTAAAAAATTTTTGATAACGAACTAAGTCAGTTTTATCGAAATTTTTCGTACATATTTAGTTTATTTCTCTGGGGGTAAATTCTCAAGTGAAACACTGCGTTTCTCCATTGTTTTCCTCCAACTTTTCAATGAGAAGAAAAGTCGATAAAAACTATGGAAAAGCGCAGCATTTCAATTGAGAATTCATCCCCTAATGTAGGATTTTTCAAAACAAACAAAAAAAAACCCTAGAAAAGAATCCTTCTTAAAAAACGTATTCAGGTTCACAAAAAAAAAGTTTTTCCTTTAACAAATAAAGTGAAAACAAAAAAAAGAAAGAAAAGTTTTCTATATTGATAAAATTCACTTGAAACATTCTCTCGAAATGTTATCTAATTTATTTCCAAGAAAGCGAGTGAAAACATGAAATATATCTTCTACTAATGTTGAAAATAACAACAAAAAACTATAATCTAGTCATTAAAATAAAATGAAAAAAAGAATTAATTAAGAAACACATTACAAAAAAATGAAGCAAATTTTATATAAAAAAAAAACATCATCCTTCATTTTTGAACAAAAAAAAACTTACCAATTTCTCAATTTTAAACACTTTTTTAAAAAGAAAAAAATCAATAGTTATTTAGGGTGAAATATTAATAAAACTTTCTTAAAAAATTCCTTTTTTTAAGTTCCATAAAAAAATAAATTATAATGAGAAAACATTAACTGCAAAAAAACTAGATTAAAAAAATATTCAAATAACTAGAATGATGAATATTATATGGAAGAAAAAAAAGAATTAAAAAAATCTTTGCTCTTTTTGTACAAAATAAAAAAAACATATATAAGCGCATTGTTGTTATATACATAAAAAAAATTATTAAATTACAAATTAATATACCAAGAAAAAAAATTAATTGAATTCTATATATACACATTACTTAAGTAAAAAAAAATATGAGAACATTAGAAGTAACAAAAAAAAATCTATAAATGAAAAATATATAGTAAGAGAAAATGAGAGAATAAAAAAAACAGAAAAAAATCTGTGAAAGTTTCATAAGAATTTATAGGTTTTGTGGTAAAAAAAATATAACAAGATTAAAAAAAAAGTAATGCAGATTTATTAGTAAAAAAAATCAATCGAGAACTTTGAACACACACACATAAAATCCACATAAACGAAAATGAAAAGAAAAAAATAAACACTTTCATTGCATAAATTACATTAATGTCCTCTCAGTATGATAGAGTAAGAAGATGCATTGAAACTTTTTTTTTTTGATTTTCAGAACAAATAATTACCTAATATTACCTACCTTAACACAAGAAATAGCGCAAGAACCAGAAGTGGAAGAAAATAGCGAATGACATGATAAAGAAAAAAAACATTCAAGTAATATTATATATCATTAGTTACGGAGAAAAGATGTATAAAAAAAGAAGAAGAATAATCTCTTCTAAAAGATAAGAAATGAGACCAAAAATATGTCTTCAAGCTGTTTTTTGCTGGCTTTTTTTACTATCTATTTTGTCATTTTAAATCTGAAAAGAATGCTTTTTAATGCTTTATACACAAAGTTCAAACGATTAATCTCATACTTCGCTCAAAGAAATATTTTGAGTTTCAATTTGACATTATTTCAATGCGTTGACGTGAGTTGCTGAGTTGACAGCTGTCTCTGTCAAAAAGCTTGATGTTTGATCAAAAAATCATTGGATTTCTCTATTTAAGAATATTTGAAAGCTAAGTTCTGGTCACAATTCAAAAAATTCTTTCAGAAAAATTCGTTGAAAAATGAATCCTAAAAATCAGACAAGGGGTGACATTAACCCATATTAACAGCAGGCACTGTCAGAATGCTTAACGTTTGAAATTTCTAGAATTGAAAATTCATTAAAAAATCAATAAAGACGAATTTTGCTTTAGGGCTTGAAAACTACATATTTCAAATGTTTGTCAAAAATCTGGAGAATTGATTTTTTTTAAATTTAACCCTTTAAGGACCTATGAAAAGGACGAAAAACTAAAAATTAAGAAATCTTAAAAGATCCCTTATGGTCCTTAAGGGGTTAAAAACCACAAATTCCAGAATAACTTCAAATTTGAGAAATTCCATTTCAAAAATGAGACTCAATGTGCTAGTCAACGCAACTCTTGTTCCCGCAAGCTAAATTAAATTTATTTCAGCGCAAAAAAATCTTTTAAAAAAATCCTTCTGTGGGTTTAATTTTGGTTTTTGCATACAAGGAAAAAATGGTAATAATAACCTAAAATATTTAGATGCAGTTGAGTAAAAGTGAAAAATAATTTTTAATTGCAATCTAACGATAGTAAAAATGAGAAAATGAAAAAGTAAATCTATTAAAATTAAACGTAAAAAAAAGGTGAAGTAAACAGAGGTTATGTAATATCTAACTAACTATTAGATAAGGTTTTATAATGTTCGTAGGAAGGGATGTGCAAAAAAATGAGTCCAGCCAATTGCGGTGAAGAGAACGCGAGGATACGGCGAAAACCACAAAATGGCAATAGAAGCAAAAAAAAAAAAGATTAAAGAAAACAAATCCAAAAAAAAATCTCTTTTACGCGTGATGGCTTAAAATCCAGCGATAATTTTTGAAAAAAAAAATACAAAAAGGAAATTAAAAAAAAAAAAAAGAGAGAAAATAACCCCAGAATGGAGCAATGCGAACAAGAGAGAAGAAAATCAAAGTCCTTTTCATGCGTGTTGGACTCATACATAGTACGCATATAATATGCTAATAATTATTATTAAAAAAAAAGTGAAGAAAACCAAAAGAAAAAAATGAATATTAATACTGAAAATTATACAAAAAAAAGATGAAAAGTGTATTTAAAATTGAGAAATTTATTATTTTCTTTTAAAATTTGCAGAGAGGCTTTATTCTCATTTTCTCTTCAAACAATTAATTACAAGTTAGTAAAGAAAAATTAAAAAAAAAGAAAACTCATACTAACCCTAAAACATTTTACAAAATCGATGAAAAATAATTTTATTACTTTTCTTTTGAAATTATCCTTTAAAAAGAAATCACTACAAATTAAAAGAAGAAAAATAGGTTGAAAAATTAATTGAATGAAAAAAATAAATAAAACAAATGGAAGAATAGCGTCGTTCTTATTGTAAACGCAATGTAAATTTATTGATAAAGGATAAAAAAAAATGAAGAAAAAATATAGTAAGAAAAAATATCACACCATCGTATATAAATCATAATCTACATGAAATAAAGAAAAAAAACCTTTATATTTAAAAGAAAAAATAATCAAAAGCTAAAAAAAAATTCTACACACATCTTTTATTGAGGAAGAGACATTGAGTAGGAACATTTACATCAAAAAAACATTACACGAGACACATTAAATAAAATGAAAAATAAAGCATTTGTATATCGTCTGTCAGAGATTCTTAATTTGCATTGAAAAAGTCTTTTAGTAAAGGAAAAAAGAAACATTAAATGGAAGTAAGAAAAGCATTTATTTAAAAAATTATATTAAATAAAATGAAAACTAGTGAAAGATGCTGAAAAGTGTGAAAAACAAACAAAAAAACAAACAAAAAAAATAAAGCATTAAAAACATACAAAAAAAGAAACCATCTAAACAAGAAAATCGCAGTAAAGAAAAAAAATATTGTAAAGAGAATGAAAAGATAAATTAAAAAGTAAATAAAAAATTAATGATAATCATGAAGAGAAAAAGAAATAATAAAAAAACACCAAATAAAAAAATAGTGAAAAAATAAGTGAAGAACAAACCAACAGAGAGAAAAACATCAAGAAGCTTTTTATATAATCATTAGAGAGAAAAAAAAACAAATATTATACGAAAAGCTAAAGAAAAAAAAAAGAAGAATAAGGTGAAAACTATAAGATGAAAACAACTAATATAAAGCATTACATAAGGGTTAAATTTAAACAAAAAAAAAGGATGATGAGAAAATAATAAAAGGAAAACACTTAAAAACAATTTGAAATAATTATAATAATGATAATATTATATTTAAAAAAAAAAACAACTTAATGTGTATGTCATTTTATGTGTGATGTAAAAATCGGAAATAAAAGCGTTTTAGCCACTATATAAAAAAATAAGAAGTGCTTTTGCCTATACGCTCGCTGTGAGCTTACTACATTCTTTATAGCTCATTTTAACCCTTTGATGACCATTTGGGATTATTTTTGGAGTTTTCAGATTCATCTCTGGAGGACGAAGAAGAAACAGAGAAAATGCAAAAACTGATTTCAATCAAAAATAGGGGAAACAGGGGTAATTCGGTGAATTTTTGGGGGATAATTTTTCCTAAGGTCCATGGAAATATTTGAGATTTCCCATGAGAACTATCTTATAGGAAATTTTCCGGGCTACAACTTTGTCTCAGACGATTTTTCTCTATCTCAATGGGAAAATGCTTTTTCAGGCCATTTTCCAAACCCTTCCAACGCCTGTTCCAAAAATCCTGGGGTAAAACGGTTAATTGCCTTTTTTGTTCGCTAATCTTAATTTAATGAAATTATTTTAGCAAAGCACTATAATATCTATTGAGAATGTGAGATTTTTGTATCAAATAAAACTTTTTTTTTTTATTAAAAAAATACAAAAAATTAAAAAAAAACGTTAAATTCAAGAATTTGCCTTTTTTATTTTTTTTTAATTTATAAAAATTGGTAATACTGAATGATCAAACATCCTAAATTGTATATAATAGTTATACTAATTAAGGGAAATTATTTTTTCAAAAATTTAAAAAGTTATTTTAAAAAAAACACCAAATTCACCATTTTGCCCCAAGCGGTACTTTTTACTATCAGTGTTTTACGGGAAAACTCGGAAAAGTTTTTCGGAAAATTCAGATTAGATTCGTGTTTAGCAATAGTT
The DNA here is from genome assembly GCF_024334085.1 of Lutzomyia longipalpis. NCBI lineage: Eukaryota > Metazoa > Arthropoda > Insecta > Diptera > Psychodidae > Lutzomyia > Lutzomyia longipalpis. The sequence continues at coordinate 48,261,762 of NC_074707.1, forward strand.
ACTCTGCACAAAAAATAAAAGTTCGTCGAAAGTTCGTAGAAGGTTCGTTATTTACTCATTGGTCTTATGGGAAAATCAACCTCCAGTTCGTAAAATGGGGTCTCACTCCTTTTTCGTAAAAAGGTTCGTAGTTTTGAACTCCAAATTCGTGAAATTCGCTTTTGAACTCCAAATTCGTAATTTTTCACCTCCATGTTCGTGAAGGTTCGTAAATTCCTTTAATAAGCAATTTGCCATCTTTGGCTCTTCCGCGAATAAATGTTAAAGATTTTTACCGCCTTTCTGGCCATTTCTGTTCATCTGGATATTTGATACCATCACTGAACTTCCATATCTTCCTGATCCTCCTGACCAATACTGGATTTTATGCATTCCTTACTCAAAAGTTAGGATTTTTTGCCGGATTTGTGGTCACTCCTCCTTGATAATGATGGAGTGACCTCCGGAATGACGATTTCATCCCCGGAATGTCCCAGGATTATCAAATCCTGAACAAATAAGGGATGCTGGTGCAAAATAGTCGGTTTTTGCCGGATTTGTGGACACTCCTCCTTAGTAATGATGAAGTGACCACAGGATTGGGGATCTCATCCCAGAATTCCCACATCCTGGACAAATAGAGGGTACTGGTGCAAAAATTTGGGTTTTTCGCCGGATTTGTGGTCACTCCTCCTTAGTAATGATGAAGTGACCTCAGGATTGGGGATCTCATCCCAGGATTTTCAAGTCCTGGACAATTAGGGGATGCTGGTGCAAAAATTTGAGTTTTTCGCCGGATTTGTGGTCACTTCTCTTTAGTAATGATGAAGTGACCACAAATCCGGCGAAAAACCCACATTTATTTGGACTTTTATTTTATTTCTTAGGTATTACAAATATTTTTTTTTCTTTTTTTTTTGGTACATTGTCAGGGTAATAATACAATTAAAATTAAATTTAATTAAATAGTATAGGTACATAATAAAATAGAGTCTATGACTACAAATTTAAAAGTATTTATAGGTTTCTTTTTTTTTTCTTGGAGAGACAGAGTATAATATTGTAAGAATTGTCGACGAGGGAACTTTTGTAACCTTCCGCGGGGAAAGATCTCAATTTGAACTGAAATAGGGATGTGCCATTGCTTGTTCGGCACTTATTCTCATATTGGGACGACATACGAGGAGTTTCTGCAGGAGATCGCGCCCCTTGGAGTTTAGGCGTGGCACCACTTGACTCCAGGACGTTGTGAGATGGTAGAGTGGGAAGGGTTTGTAGTCTGCCAGCTGGGTAACACCGGGCCAGGTTTCCTCTGTTGGTGTCCCGAGAAGTTTGAAGATTCTCTTGAGCTGATCCAGAACATCGGATCCCGGGAAAAGGGGTCGTCCGGCATTTGCCAGCTCCGCAAAAATGCATCCCGCTGACCACATGTCGATGCTCGTTGTGTAGAGCTTCGAGCCGAAGAGGACGTCAGGTGGACGGTACCACAGGGTGACCACTTCGGCACTGTAGCACTTAACTGGAATCCCAAAAGCCCGCGCAAGGCCAAAATCAGCCAATTTTAACTCCCCATTCTTGTTGATGAGCAAATTCTGTGGCTTGAGATCACGATGGAGGACGTTGTGGCTGTGGCAGAAGGCCAATCCACGCAGCAGTTGGTACATGAAGCTCTTCACCACGTCCAAGTCAATGTCCCCATTGAGGCTGTCAAAGTACTTCTTGAGATCCTGATCACAGTGCTCAAACACCAGCGTTAGCTTCTTATCTGAGTGCAGGACGTCGTACAGGCGGACGATGTTTTTGTGTTTCAGCTCCTTCAGGAGGCAAATTTCCCGCAAAGCTGAACTCGGTACCCCCTCGTCATCCTCATCCAACCGGACACGCTGCAAAGGAACCACACAGGGGTGCCCCAAATGGATCAAAATAGTAAACATCAGAGTGCAACACACTACTTGTGCTTACCTTCAACGCCACTATCTCCAGAGTATCGCGATTTTTCCCCTTAAACACCGTCCCGTACGTGCCTTCACCAATCTTTTCCAACTTCTCGTACTTCTGCATGACTCCCTCCAGCGGAAATCGCCACAGAAAGCAATTTTTTGTGGACTTTTTTCGTCTTTTTCCCAAAAGATAAAAACACTGGGAAAATAAAATTAGACACCAAACTGAATTTTTGGTGTGGAGCAACCTCATGGTTTGAATGTGACGGTTATACACTGTAAAAACGCATAAAGATTTCTATTTGTTGCAGTGTCAGAAGTCTTATGTGGAAAATGAGAAAATTCTGACTGATACTGCCGGAAAATTGATGATTTTAAGCCTTTTCTTCAAAATTGAAAATATAAAAGAAAATTCTTTAATTCTTTTAGCCATGACACTAATAAAAACTTCAGAGTAGTTTGATCGTCTCTTCGGCTCTCATCTCCACGCTTTTGTTGTTTTTATTGTGCTCTTCCTGCAATTTCTCCCCAAAAAAATGTTCTTCATCATTGGAATTGGTCTTGGGGACCCCAAAGATATAACAGTGAAGGGTCTGGAGATTGTTAAGAGATGCGATCGTGTCTATTTGGAAGCCTACACATCGATTCTCTCCTGTGGTCAGGAAAGTTTGGTTAGTTTCCCCCCAAAAGGCGCCTTTCCGGAAATGTATTTTACACACATTTTTTGGTTTTTAGGAGGATTTCTACGGGAGGAAGCTGATTCTCGCTGACAGGGAGATGATTGAGCAGCACACAGATGAAATATTCGCCGATGCTGAGGTGAAAGATGTGGCTGTTTTGGTTGTTGGTGATCCATTTGGCGCAACAACACACACGGATCTCATGTTGCGTGCAAAAGAACGTGAGATTCCCTGCCAGGTGGTTCACAATGCATCCATTATGAATGCCGTGGCATGTTGTGGGCTTCAGCTGTACTCCTTCGGGGAAACAATTTCAATTCCCTACTGGACAGAGACGTGGAAACCCGATAGTTTCTTCGGGAAAATCCTCAAGAATCGCCAAATGGGACTGCACACCCTCTGCCTCTTGGATATTCGTGTGAGGGAACCCACCCTAGAGAGTCTCACGCGGAAGACACGACAATATGAGCCACCGAGATTCATGAGTGTCGCTGAAGCAAGTCAGCAACTCATGGAAATCATCAAGAACACTCCGGGTGAACTTTCCAGGGATTCCCTGGCAATTGGGCTGGCAAGAGTTGGCCATGATAGTCAAAAAATCATTGCATGTAGCCTCAAGGAGATGACGGAAGTGGATCTAGGAGCTCCACTGCATTCTCTTGTGATTCCCGCCAAGGAACTTCATCCGCTAGAAGTGGAATTCATTCAACAATTCAGCTCCCGGAAACTGTGATAACTTTATTATAAATATCAGTGGAAAGGTTTATCTTTTACTTGTTTGTCTTGTGGACAGACTGGAGGACAACGTGGACGGATTACGTGGAGTCCGTTAAAGAAGTTTACCAAAGTAAATGGAACAGTATAAAGCGAATGAACGTTAAGTAAAACTTATGGGCTGTGATTCTTTCTTTGTCAGTGAAATGTGAAGATGGCTGAAAATTGAAAATGGGCAAAAATGGTTAAAAAGTTGGAAAATTTTGTGAAAAACTTTATGAAAACTCTGCAAAACACCTAAAAACTGAGAAATTGGGACGCGATCCACCCAATTGACACACTGACCGCTGAAAAAGACGCACAAATTAGCATCGAAAACTTCGGATAAAGCTGTTTTAAAGGTTTTAAACAAGGTGGATTGAGACCCAGGAAATCTGCCGACGCTTCCGGAAAAAGTTGTCTTTCTTATCCTGAAATTTCTTATTAATTTCCCTTATTTTCTTCTCTTGAAAATGTTCTGACAATGAAAGATATTTTATTTGAATGGGAACAGCCTTGAGAACAATTTTATTTTATTTTTTAACACTCCAAATTTTATTTACAAGATTGCTATGATTTGTCTCAAAAATATTGTTAATCAATGTTCCTCATAATAAGCTTGATTTCGCATAACATCATCATATGATGGAGGATCATCTTCCAAGCTTCCCCTGGAGGGTGGAATTAAATTTCTAGTTGAATGGAGAGTTTCCCTCTCAGACATTCCATTCAGCTGATTTTCCCGATCAGGCCGTGGAAGCATTTCCGTGCGTTCATCTGCCGGAAAGAAAATTCCCTTAATGACCTTGAACAGAAGGAATTTTATGCTATAAATAACTTTACTTGGGCGTTGAGACTCATCTGTGGTGGAGTCTGTAAAAGACTTTCGGCATTTGTGGTAGCACAAACTCATTAGATACACTGTCCAAAGAAAAATCCCAAAAAGGATCAAAACTATCGTCCAAAATGGATCATCTACTATATCCCCACGAGACATAAATTATTGTCTGGCAATTAGGAAGAATTTTTGGAATGAGGGAAAAAGGTACAGAAAGGAGGAAAATTCTGTAAACAATCTCTCGCAAAAATATTTTTGCGCAAAAGCGCGAAGGGTCTTCTACGCATATTTCTCCTTTCTTTAAAAGGATTCGTTGCTTGTAACGAACTTCTGAAATTTTTTTTGAGGCTTTTGGATTCCTTAAAAATCTATTTTTTATTTATCCCGATAGTAATTGGGGCTTGTTATTACATCGTTATATGAAGGTGGGTTATCTTGAGCCTGATTTGGCTGATCTTTTGAGCTGTTGCTAGGCACCTGAGGTACTGGCATCCTGTCATAGAAGGGATAAGACGGATAGGGTAGATTTGTTTCCATGGGAGCTGTTGGTCTTTGATCTTGTCCTCCTCCTCCTCCTCCTCTGTAGACATCTGTATATCCTAGAGATTCCTGCTGATTTATTGTACCCTGAAGTGGTACAATAATTCCCTCATCTTGCTGTCCTGGCCTCCTGCTTGATGGTATCTCTGAAGCATTTCCTGTTTTGTGAGAAAAAAAAATTCATGTTTAAATTAACCTTGCATAAAGGCTCCACCCCACAAATTGAGTTTAGCCGATTAAAACGCTTTAAGCGAATTCATTTACAAATCAAAGCATTCTAAAATTTAATTTACTTAAAGAAAAATCATGAAAATTACGTGAAAACTTACGGAAAAGGGAGCTTCTGCGTTCGGAGCTCTTTGCGCAAAAACGAATGCAAAGATAAATGAAAACCAAGCATAAACATAAACAGAAAACGCTTATGCAAATTAGTAATATTACTAAATCATCATTTAAATTATCTAATAAATCTTCAAACGCATCAGACATTGTTAAATTTATGTTTAAAAATTAAAAAAATTAATTTTATTCGAATGACGTTTTAACACAGAGGTGGGCAGACAGCTCGATGACAATCAGTCAAATGAGGTTATGTATTCGCTGATTCAGTAAATTAGGTTTCTAAAAATCCTCCGGAATGAAATTTTCACTCATGTAGTATGAAAATTTCAAAGTGAATATGAAATGAAAAAAAAATGTGCAAAAGTGAATAATACTGATTTATTAAGCTAATATTTGTCTTAGAAGTGAGTTAAAAGAAGGAATTCAGTGAAAAACACTGGAAAATTCGAGATTTAAATCTAATAATTGAATGATTTTGTGATATGGTTTGTGGAAATTAATTGTTCCGGAAGTGTTCATACATCCCACACAGAATCTCCAGGAAGTTCCTTGTGGTTGATTCCTGGGAAAGCCGGAGTAGAATGTTTTCAAAGGTAAATCAAGGAAAATTAAAAAAAAAAACAAACAATTTGAAAACGAGTTTGGAATTAATTTCATTTATTTTTGTTTACAGAGGAGATGACAAAAGCTCATGTGAGCTATATGTACAGGACCTACAGAACATATAAGTCTACTGAGAAGCTCACAAACAACATAGGAACCCAATCCTTCAGGAGCTTTCTTCCTCAGACGCTTTGGTTGTGGTCAAATTCCCTGAGAGGGAAGAACATTCAAAACAAATCGATTGGTAAGTGAAGGATTTCCGGATAATTTCCAATGACCATCTTGCTGTAGCTGGCTGGAATTTTGAGTGGCTTTTACTGTTACAGATGATGCTGCAGTTTGTCCAGGAGAGATGCAATTATCCGGAACCACGGGCGATTCCAACACGGCATTCAAGAACTTCCTGCATAGAAGTGTTTTCTTTGAGTGAAGTGAACTTTGAGTGCTTCATTACCTTCAGCAGAACCTTTTCTTGGACTCAGTCTTACGAGATAGGGCTGCTGTGGACTCCAATCCGGAGGAAAAACGCATCATTGAACGTCTCGTCATATCGTCAAAGAAAAAAACAAATACTGACAACCCATTCACAATTCTTCCTATATGCTTCCTATTTTGAGCGGACACGTCATAGGACATTCTCAACAAGTGTCACGTGCTTCATCGTGACACCTCCATTGACCTTCGTAAATTATGTATTTATGAACAATCTTGTGAAAATGTTAAAATATGCAAAAAAAAAAAAACTACAAAATGGCCAACAAATAAACAAAAAAATGTTACAATTAAAGAAGAATATTTATTTTTACAACAAAATTCCAAAAAAAAACCAAAGAAAGTTGTATGAAAAAATCCTGGATTTCTTCAATGAATGTATTATAAAGGTCTTATAGAAAGCGAAGATTTTTCTGAAAAATCTCTGTCTTCCTCAAAGAATGTAATACTACTCTTTCATTACAAAATGTCTTAGAAAGGAAAGTTGTTTTAATAAAAAAATTTTTTTTCTTCCTTTACCAATGCAATGTAGTAATTCATTTCATTATAAAAAGTCTTACATGGCGACGAACTATTTTGTATATGTAGTTCGCATTCGCTTCATATTTTTACCAAAAATTCTTTATGGTAATTGAAGATTTAATAAAATAAAATTAATTTCCCATATTAAATTGTATGAAGCGCCTTTTCAGTGAGAGCAGTGAGAGACATTTTTCGTGAGAGAACGAGCGCACACGCAAAAATCTAAGCGTGCTGCTCTTTCTCATTGCTGCAAATATAAGCATGCTGCTCTTTCTCATTGCTGCGTGTGCCGATTAGCACACGACTGAATTGCCCGGGTAACCGAAGACCACACACATGTGCGCATGCTTATGTGTGTGTATTTCTCAACCGCGTGAGCGGGGTTGTAGGCAGGTTGAATAAAAAGTTTGCTTGCTTGTTGGTAACGACAAGTTAGGTGACGTGTAGCGTAGCCGTTTTCGAATATTATGGTCGTGGTATCAAATCCAACCAATGTCAATGATTTCATTTTTTTTTCCATTAAATTTTTTTTATTCCCCAATCATTTTAAATATAAATTTTTTGATATTATACCACTAATTTGATTTACTATTACAATAGAAATATAAGGAAAATAGGGGAGAACAGTACAATACCAAATAATGAAAACATCCGAAGGTTTTCAAAAAGAGGGAAAACGGACGAAAAACTGAAAATGTTCGAAATAGTTTGTCGTTTTGTGAGATCCTTTATCGAAAATTAAATGCAAAAGTTAAATTTTAATTTTATTAATAATCTTTATTGAAAAGAAATGGTCTTTTCATTCATTACAAAAAAGCCTTTGGATGGAAAGTTGTTTTAAAAAAAGATTATTTCTTCCTCAACTAATTTACTATTTTTTTTTATTACAAAAAGGGTTAAAAAATTTCAATTTTCTTTTATAAAAAAAGTCCTAGCTTTGTCTGCGAATGTTATATTTTTTTTCGCCCCTGGGTGCTTACGCACGCACACTAAGAAATTAGTGTGTATTACTTATATGTTTGTCTCTTTCTGTGGAGTTTAATACGTGAATGATTTGCATGTGTGTGTTATAAGAAGTTCTCTGAAGGAGCGTCTCGAAAGTTCTATGAGAGTCTTACATCCAAATTTTCTCGTGAGTGCTTTAGTTTCAGCTGCAACGTACTACAAATTAAGACGGTGAATAATTTTTTTTTGAAAGTAAAATAAGAGTAATTAAGCATGCCATCGCAAAAGGAATTAATAAATGTTAACTATCATTTTAAATTCTGGGATGATGAAACCGCGGAATGCAAATTGTGTGGGCATGTAATACAACGCAGTAAGTAAATAAGATAAGATAAGATAAGATGACTTTATTTATGCCCCAGTAATAATTACAACATAAAGGGACTATATACATAAATGATTTAAAAAAATTTATTCCTGAAAAGTCTGTTTGTCGGTTTGTGGCACATGAACTCCTCCAAAACGGCTCTGCCGATCGTAATGAAATTTGTTGGGGGAGTAGAGGGGTTAATACGAGTTGCAAGCGCTATGTGAGATTTTGCTTCAACCACCCCCCCACTTCATACCGACCCCACAAAAATAATTTATCCCAATTTTTACCTGCTGTTTTTTTATTTTAAATTATTTGTCGAAGTACTCTATTTATTCACTTCTACTCACCACTTCCCTTTAATATACGCTCCTTTATTATTGCTTTAAATAGAATTCTTTGATCATATATGATTGGGAGTTAATGTTAACTAGTTATATATATTTCAAATTATAAATTTAAATTTCAAATAATTTTGTGTATATAATGAAAATTTGAATAAAGATTTTTCCTTGTAATATTTTTTTTTAATTCATTTTATTAAAAATAATTAAAAAAGGCCCAACGCTTTACAAATTCGCAATGCATTGGGCTAAGGCGCATCATAAATATGAATCTAAACTTGCTACAAATGTGAGGTCCAGTGAGTCGGTGGCGATGAAAGTGGAAAAACCAAAAAAGAATATGGATGCCACAAAGGCATCCAGAATGCTTGCTTTGGAAACGGGCCGTTTGAAAAAGCCATTCTCGGACGCGGGGAGATGGAGGGATGTCTTCTCAAATATTCTGAAGAACAGGTGCAATAATTGCGATTGTGCCGAATTTTTAAATCAAATTCCTCTTTCGAGGTATACGATTAGCCGCAATATTTCTCACATTAGTGAGAAAATGAGGGACGAGATGATAAGAAAAATTAAGGAGAGTAAAAAAATCAGCATCGCTATCGATGAAAGCACCGACATCTCCCATCATTCTCAATTGATGATATTTATTCGTGGCATAATGCCAGACAATTCAACTTTTGAATCCTACCTGGATTTGCGGCAATTGCGAGAAACCACCCGCGGTGAGGATATTTATGAGGAAGGTAGATAACAAATTATATTCTTCACTGTCAACCAATCTTTTTTTCATTCGTTTTTTAACTTTAACTTTAATTCTTCCCATTGGCGACTCCTACACGGAAAGACAAATTTGTTAAAAATTCCATGTAAATTTCAACAAAATTTATTTTAAATGTAGTTCTCACTAAAAAGTTGTTAAAATTTGGTCAAATCAACAATTAAATTTAAATTTTTTTCCTCTGTATTTTAACGTACATTTGGTTTTCATGAATAAATTTATTTTATTTCAGTTATATTTTTTATAATTTCACAGTGCTAAAATATTTTACCTAGCAAAAAGACAAGATGATTTTATGTTCAAGAAATGGAATTGAAAAAAAAATTGGACAATATTTCTAAAAAGCTGACGTGAATGATCATGCATTTGTCAGAAATTATTTTCTTTTAAAATTATCAAATTGATATAATTTTTCCGAAAGGTATTTTTGGTATTTTTTTTTTAATGATAATTCCACACTCAATTTTTTACAAACTTTTCTTTCCGTGGATACACAACTCAGTGATAAAAATTTGTGAATTAATTTTGAGATTTCCCTGCAATTTATATCGTTAATTTTTAATTTCATCTTTTTGTAGTTTTTAATGCTCTAAAAGAGTTTGGGGCATTAGATAAATTGGTTTCACTCAGTACCGATGGGGCCCCATCCATGGTTGGCACAAGGAAAGGTTGCGCAGGCCTTTTAAAAAAGGACAAACCTGAGTTGACAGCGATTAAATGTATGATACATTGTCAAACACTTTCAGCAAAAGCAGTCGGTCTGGAAGATACGATGAAAGTTGCGACGCAAATTATCAATGCAATAAGAGGCGGCCAAAACGCCCTAATGCACCGCCAATTTAAAAATTTCCTTCAAGAGCAGAACGCACCGTATGGAGATCTAAAATTGTTTACGCATGTAAGATGGCTCAGTAAGGGAATAGCCCTTGAACGATTTTTCACTCTTCGTCATTACATAATTCAATTCGTAGAAACGATTGAAGTACGTACGATTTAATTTTGTTTAATTAAGTACATCATATCGAAAGTAAAAATGTTTCTGAGGGACAAATTTTGTAAAAAAATAAATAAAAGAGAGAAAATCTTATTAACAAAAAAAGAAAAAGTTTATTGTTATATTTTTATTTTTATTCAAGTTATAAATTTTAATTTCATAAAGTTTCTATTAAAACAAATTTAATTGAATCATATATCTTTCTTGAACAATTTTCTTTATAATCTATTAACTTACTCATAACATACATTCATTACCTATATCAAAAACACATTTCAATTTGTAGCTGGGGTAAAATGGTGAATCAGAAAAAAAAATTAATATTAAATATCTTAAAAAGTAATTGTCTGTCTAATTTTGTCAGTAGTTGTACTTCTTACCCCCACCTAAGCCTAGAAAGTTTCATATTAATTGATCCGTTTTGGCGATATTCTCGGCAATTTTTTTTATCCAAATGCAATGGTAATTTCTGAAATTTAACGTTTTTTTTGTATATTTTTAATTAAAAAAAGTTTTAATTGTTTCATAAATCCCTCATTCTCAATATGTAGATATTATAGTGCCTTGCTAAAATAATTTCATTAAATGAGGATTATAGAGAAAAATCGTTTGAGACAAAGTTGTAGCCCGAAAAATTTCCTAATATAGTTCTCATGAGAAATCTCAAATATTTCCATGGAACTCCTGAAAAAATTATCTCCCAAAAATTCACCATTTTACCCCAGGATCCCCTACGTTATTTTTTTAAAACAAAATATAAGTTAAGTATATTATAAAAAAAAAAGATCTCTCTATTTCGAGATTGTTTCATTTATGATAAAATATGATACTTTTGTTTCTTGCTTTTGTGAAAAAGACTACCTACATACCTGAAATGAACAAAAGAAAATTAATTGTACATAGACTAAAAAGTTGGAATTTAAATTAAAATCGAGCAACATAATTCATTTTACTTACTTAGAGAAGAACTTAATTCGCTTAAAATTTTTACATTTTTAATCCCTAAGGAATATTATTTACTTCTCGATAACAGTAGTTTTCAATAATTAAATATATACTGCAATTTAAAATATTTTATTTTTTTATCAATCTTTTTAGAATACAATTATATTTGTTCTTTCAGTTTGATAAGAAACTCAAGTCTCGACTGCATGATGATGAGTTTTGGAGAAATATAGCATTTCTCGGGGATATTACTAAGTACTTAAACGACCTGAATTTGAGCCTACAGGTATATAATATTCTCTTTGTCGTTAAATCTTTATTATTCTTCAGAATAAAATCCTTAGTGAGTTTAAGATAATAAAAAAGGATAATACAAAAAGTCATTTATTAAAAGAAATGCAAAGTGTTTAAAAACAATGAGTTATTATTTGTTTTTAATCTCTACTGATATAGATTATTCTTTTTATTTTTTTTAGGGGAAGCGAACAAATATAAAAGAACTCGTGTCGAAAATTGATGAATTTATGTCATTACTGATACGTTTGGAAAAAGAACTGAGCAAGAACGATTTGCATTCATTCAAGTACTGCCAAGAGTTCCCTGATAAAGATTTTTCTTTTTACTCAAACAATGTCAGGAAAATCCGAAAGGATTTTATCAAAAGATTTGAATATCTGGCAGACGTTTTTGCAACAGATGAAAATGAACACAACGATCACAATTATGCAAAACGAGGAGAGGACTTTGATGTTATGTTCGGCACGACGTACACATGCGAAGCCGCATTTTCGATCCTCACTCTTCTAAAATCAAAGATGAGAGCCAGCCTGTCGGACAAAAAGCTAAGAGAACTGCTCAGAATTGCTCTGGCAGACCTGCAAAATTTTAATGATTTCATTTAATTTTTTTACACATACATACATAAGTACAAATATAAAGTTATAATATGCATGAAATAAATTTACAAATTTAAGAAATAAAAATTGTTTCATTTCGAAACATTGTTTAAATTATAGCTTGGTATTTGAAAAATAAAACTTGAAGAATCCATTTCCTTTCAATGATGATTACTAATAAAATTAAAATTTAACTTTTGCATTTAATTTTCGATAAAGGATCTCAGAAAGTTTGCTCAAATCTGTACAGTTTTTGAAAAATAAAACTTGAAGAATCCATTTCCTTTCAATGATGATTACTAATAAAATTAAAATTTAACTTTTGCATTTAATTTTCGATAAAGGATCTCAGAAAGTTTGCTCAAATCTGTACAGTTTTTGAAAAATAAAACTTGAAGAATCCATTTCCTTTCAATGATGATTACTAATAAAATTAAAATTTAACTTTTGCATTTAATTTTCGATAAAGGATCTCAGAAAGTTTGCTCAAATCTGTACAGTTTTTGAAAAATAAAACTTGAAGAATCCATTTCCTTTCAATGATGATTACTAATAAAATTAAAATTTAACTTTTGCATTTAATTTTCGATAAAGGACCTCAGAAAGTTTGCTCAAATCTGTACAGCTTTTGAAAAATAAAACTTGAAGAATCCATTTCCTTTCAATGATGATTACTAATAAAATTAAAATTTAACTTTTGCATTTAATTTTCGATAAAGGATCTCAGAAAGTTTGCTCAAATCTGTACAGTTTTTGAAAAATAAAACTTGAAGAATCCATTTCCTTTCAATGATGATTACTAATAAAATTAAAATTTAACTTTTGCATTTAATTTTCGATAAAGGACCTCAGAAAGTTTGCTCAAATCTGTACAGCTTTTGAAAAATAAAACTTGAAGAATCCATTTCCTTTCAATGATGATTACTAATAAAATTAAAATTTAACTTTTGCATTTAATTTTCGATAAAGGATCTCAGAAAGTTTGCTCAAATCTGTACAGTTTTTGAAAAATAAAACTTGAAGAATCCATTTCCTTTCAATGATGATTACTAATAAAATTAAAATTTAACTTTTGCATTTAATTTTCGATAAAGGATCTCAGAAAGTTTGCTCAAATCTGTACAGTTTTTGAAAAATAAAACTTGAAGAATCCATTTCCTTTCAATGATGATTACTAATAAAATTAAAATTTAACTTTTGCATTTAATTTTCGATAAAGGATCTCAGAAAGTTTGCTCAAATCTGTACAGCTTTTGAAAAATAAAACTTGAAGAATCCATTTCCTTTCAATGATGATTACTAATAAAATTAAAATTTAACTTTTGCATTTAATTTTCGATAAAGGATCTCAGAAAGTTTGCTCAAATCTGTACAGTTTTTGAAAAATAAAACTTGAAGAATCCATTTCCTTTCAATGATGATTACTAATAAAATTAAAATTTAACTTTTGCATTTAATTTTCGATAAAGGATCTCAGAAAGTTTGCTCAAATCTGTACAGTTTTTGAAAAATAAAACTTGAAGAATCCATTTCCTTTCAATGATGATTACTAATAAAATTAAAATTTAACTTTTGCATTTAATTTTCGATAAAGGACCTCAGAAAGTTTGCTCAAATCTGTACAGCTTTTGAAAAATAAAACTTGAAGAATCCATTTCCTTTCAATGATGATTACTAATAAAATTAAAATTTAACTTTTGCATTTAATTTTCGATAAAGGATCTCAGAAAGTTTGCTCAAATCTGTACAGTTTTTGAAAAATAAAACTTGAAGAATCCATTTCCTTTCAATGATGATTACTAATAAAATTAAAATTTAACTTTTGCATTTAATTTTCGATAAAGGATCTCAGAAAGTTTGCTCAAATCTGTACAGTTTTTGAAAAATAAAACTTGAAGAATCCATTTCCTTTCAATGATGATTACTAATAAAATTAAAATTTAACTTTTGCATTTAATTTTCGATAAAGGACCTCAGAAAGTTTGCTCAAATCTGTACAGCTTTTGAAAAATAAAACTTGAAGAATCCATTTCCTTTCAATGATGATTACTAATAAAATTAAAATTTAACTTTTGCATTTAATTTTCGATAAAGGATCTCAGAAAGTTTGCTCAAATCTGTACAGCTTTTGAAAAATAAAACTTGAAGAATCCATTTCCTTTCAATGATGATTACTAATAAAATTAAAATTTAACTTTTGCATTTAATTTTCGATAAAGGATCTCAGAAAGTTTGCTCAAATCTGTACAGCTTTTGAAAAATAAAACTTGAAGAATCCATTTCCTTTCAATGATGATTACTAATAAAATTAAAATTTAACTTTTGCATTTAATTTTCGATAAAGGATCTCAGAAAGTTTGCTCAAATCTGTACAGTTTTTGAAAAATAAAACTTGAAGAATCCATTTCCTTTCAATGATGATTACTAATAAAATTAAAATTTAACTTTTGCATTTAATTTTCGATAAAGGATCTCAGAAAGTTTGCTCAAATCTGTACAGTTTTTGAAAAATAAAACTTGAAGAATCCATTTCCTTTCAATGATGATTACTAATAAAATTAAAATTTAACTTTTGCATTTAATTTTCGATAAAGGATCTCAGAAAGTTTGCTCAAATCTGTACAGTTTTTGAAAAATAAAACTTGAAGAATCCATTTCCTTTCAATAATGATTACTAATAAAATTAAAATTTAACTTTTGCATTTAATTTTCGATAAAGGATCTCAGAAAGTTTGCTCAAATCTGTACAGTTTTTGAAAAATAAAACTTGAAGAATCCATTTCCTTTCAATAATGATTACTAATAAAATTAAAATTTAACTTTTGCATTTAATTTTCGATAAAGGATCTCAGAAAGTTTGCTCAAATCTGTACAGTTTTTGAAAAATAAAACTTGAAGAATCCATTTCCTTTCAATGATGATTACTAATAAAATTAAAATTTAACTTTTGCATTTAATTTTCGATAAAGGATCTCAGAAAGTTTGCTCAAATCTGTACAGTTTTTGAAAAATAAAACTTGAAGAATCCATTTCCTTTCAATGATGATTACTAATAAAATTAAAATTTAACTTTTGCATTTAATTTTCGATAAAGGACCTCAGAAAGTTTGCTCAAATCTGTACAGCTTTTGAAAAATAAAACTTGAAGAATCCATTTCCTTTCAATGATGATTACTAATAAAATTAAAATTTAACTTTTGCATTTAATTTTCGATAAAGGATCTCAGAAAGTTTGCTCAAATCTGTACAGCTTTTGAAAAATAAAACTTGAAGAATCCATTTCCTTTCAATGATGATTACTAATAAAATTAAAATTTAACTTTTGCATTTAATTTTCGATAAAGGATCTCAGAAAGTTTGCTCAAATCTGTACAGCTTTTGAAAAATAAAACTTGAAGAATCCATTTCCTTTCAATGATGATTACTAATAAAATTAAAATTTAACTTTTGCATTTAATTTTCGATAAAGGATCTCAGAAAGTTTGCTCAAATCTGTACAGCTTTTGAAAAATAAAACTTGAAGAATCCATTTCCTTTCAATGATGATTACTAATAAAATTAAAATTTAACTTTTGCATTTAATTTTCGATAAAGGATCTCAGAAAGTTTGCTCAAATCTGTACAGCTTTTGAAAAATAAAACTTGAAGAATCCATTTCCTTTCAATGATGATTACTAATAAAATTAAAATTTAACTTTTGCATTTAATTTTCGATAAAGGATCTCAGAAAGTTTGCTCAAATCTGTACAGTTTTTGAAAAATAAAACTTGAAGAATCCATTTCCTTTCAATGATGATTACTAATAAAATTAAAATTTAACTTTTGCATTTAATTTTCGATAAAGGATCTCAGAAAGTTTGCTCAAATCTGTACAGCTTTTGAAAAATAAAACTTGAAGAATCCATTTCCTTTCAATGATGATTACTAATAAAATTAAAATTTAACTTTTGCATTTAATTTTCGATAAAGGATCTCAGAAAGTTTGCTCAAATCTGTACAGCTTTTGAAAAATAAAACTTGAAGAATCCATTTCCTTTCAATGATGATTACTAATAAAATTAAAATTTAACTTTTGCATTTAATTTTCGATAAAGGATCTCAGAAAGTTTGCTCAAATCTGTACAGCTTTTGAAAAATAAAACTTGAAGAATCCATTTCCTTTCAATGATGATTACTAATAAAATTAAAATTTAACTTTTGCATTTAATTTTCGATAAAGGATCTCAGAAAGTTTGCTCAAATCTGTACAGTTTTTGAAAAATAAAACTTGAAGAATCCATTTCCTTTCAATGATGATTACTAATAAAATTAAAATTTAACTTTTGCATTTAATTTTCGATAAAGGATCTCAGAAAGTTTGCTCAAATCTGTACAGCTTTTGAAAAATAAAACTTGAAGAATCCATTTCCTTTCAATGATGATTACTAATAAAATTAAAATTTAACTTTTGCATTTAATTTTCGATAAAGGATCTCAGAAAGTTTGCTCAAATCTGTACAGCTTTTGAAAAATAAAACTTGAAGAATCCATTTCTTTTCAATAAAGATTATTAATAAAATTAAAATTTAACTTTTGCATTTAATTTTCGATAAAGGATCTCACAAAACGACAAACTATTTCGAACATTTTCAGTTTTTCGTCCGTTTTCCCTCTTTTTGAAAACCTTCGGATGTTTTCATTATTTGGTATTGTACTGTTCTCCCCTATTTTCCTTATATTTCTATTGTAATAGTAAATCAAATTAGTGGTATAATATCAAAAAATTTATATTTAAAATGATTGGGGAATAAAAAAAATTTAATGGAAAAAAAAATGAAATCATTGACATTGGTTGGATTTGATACCACGACCATAATATTCGAAAACGGCTACGCTACACGTCACCTAACTTGTCGTTACCAACAAGCAAGCAAACTTTTTATTCAACCTGCCTACAACCCCGCTCACGCGGTTGAGAAATACACACACATAAGCATGCGCACATGTGTGTGGTCTTCGGTTACCCGGGCAATTCAGTCGTGTGCTAATCGGCACACGCAGCAATGAGAAAGAGCAGCATGCTTATATTTGCAGCAATGAGAAAGAGCAGCACGCTTAGATTTTTGCGTGTGCGCTCGTTCTCTCACGAAAAATGTCTCTCACTGCTCTCACTGAAAAGGCGCTTCATACAATTTAATATGGGAAATTAATTTTATTTTATTAAATCTTCAATTACCATAAAGAATTTTTGGTAAAAATATGAAGCGAATGCGAACTACATATACAAAATAGTTCGTCGCCATGTAAGACTTTTTATAATGAAATGAATTACTACATTGCATTGGTAAAGGAAGAAAAAAAATTTTTTTATTAAAACAACTTTCCTTTCTAAGACATTTTGTAATGAAAGAGTAGTATTACATTCTTTGAGGAAGACAGAGATTTTTCAGAAAAATCTTCGCTTTCTATAAGACCTTTATAATACATTCATTGAAGAAATCCAGGATTTTTTCATACAACTTTCTTTGGTTTTTTTTTGGAATTTTGTTGTAAAAATAAATATTCTTCTTTAATTGTAACATTTTTTTGTTTATTTGTTGGCCATTTTGTAGTTTTTTTTTTTGCATATTTTAACATTTTCACAAGATTGTTCATAAATACATAATTTACGAAGGTCAATGGAGGTGTCACGATGAAGCACGTGACACTTGTTGAGAATGTCCTATGACGTGTCCGCTCAAAATAGGAAGCATATAGGAAGAATTGTGAATGGGTTGTCAGTATTTGTTTTTTTCTTTGACGATATGACGAGACGTTCAATGATGCGTTTTTCCTCCGGATTGGAGTCCACAGCAGCCCTATCTCGTAAGACTGAGTCCAAGAAAAGGTTCTGCTGAAGGTAATGAAGCACTCAAAGTTCACTTCACTCAAAGAAAACACTTCTATGCAGGAAGTTCTTGAATGCCGTGTTGGAATCGCCCGTGGTTCCGGATAATTGCATCTCTCCTGGACAAACTGCAGCATCATCTGTAACAGTAAAAGCCACTCAAAATTCCAGCCAGCTACAGCAAGATGGTCATTGGAAATTATCCGGAAATCCTTCACTTACCAATCGATTTGTTTTGAATGTTCTTCCCTCTCAGGGAATTTGACCACAACCAAAGCGTCTGAGGAAGAAAGCTCCTGAAGGATTGGGTTCCTATGTTGTTTGTGAGCTTCTCAGTAGACTTATATGTTCTGTAGGTCCTGTACATATAGCTCACATGAGCTTTTGTCATCTCCTCTGTAAACAAAAATAAATGAAATTAATTCCAAACTCGTTTTCAAATTGTTTGTTTTTTTTTTTAATTTTCCTTGATTTACCTTTGAAAACATTCTACTCCGGCTTTCCCAGGAATCAACCACAAGGAACTTCCTGGAGATTCTGTGTGGGATGTATGAACACTTCCGGAACAATTAATTTCCACAAACCATATCACAAAATCATTCAATTATTAGATTTAAATCTCGAATTTTCCAGTGTTTTTCACTGAATTCCTTCTTTTAACTCACTTCTAAGACAAATATTAGCTTAATAAATCAGTATTATTCACTTTTGCACATTTTTTTTTCATTTCAATTTCACCTTGAAATTTTCATACTACATGTGTGAAAATTTCAGAATTCGTATATGAAATTTCAGTATGCTCATCCACCCTAAATCTACATAACCTCATTTGACTGATTGTCATCGAGCTGTCTGCCCACCTCTGTTTTAACATAAAACTACACAGTGAGCCGAAAAGGTTAAAACTGATCTTCAGAGAAGAAAATTCGTCTTTTTGTTCTCATCTTCCATACAAGGTCTCCACGGTCTCAACATACAGCATGAATCGCCTAAATTATGCATTTCTACACCGTTGGTTCGCGATGAAATTTTGCACAGAGACTACTGATACCAGGCGGTTTTCACCAACGATATTCATTTTCCCCCCAGAGCCCCCCTTCGTAGCGCCCCCATATAAAATTCATGCTTTTTTGACTACTTTTTGAATTTGGCGCCCTTTTTGGTACATTTTGTTGAGAAGAAAATGAAATTGATGCATTTCACCGCTATCCGTCTCCCTCACACATTCAGTTTTTCGCAATTTCCTCGCGTTTTCTGCCGAATTTCCCGGGGAAATTGTGTTTTTTGTGACCAGGAAAACACTTTTGAATTTTTGGGATCAAAAATTCCAAAAGTCACAAAAATCCATTTCCGGGAAAAAAAAGTGCCCCAACCGTCAAAATTTTCAAATTTGTAACATAACCGTCAAAATTTCTGCCAGTCCCAATTTCCGCACAGAGCGGCTCCCCGGGGTCGCGCGAGCATCCGCAAGTGCCCCAGGAGTCCCAAAAATTCGTTTTATGCCAGAAAATTCGAAGGAAAAGCAAGAAAAATCGCATTTTTGGAAAAGCAAGCAAAAAGTTCGTTCAAGTTCAAATTTTATTATTTGGACCAGACGCTATATGGCGCTGTTTAGTTGGTTGAAGCGCGGCGAACTGTCTCACTAGCGCCTCCTTGCGGAAACACGAAACAACTTTCAGTTGCAAAGAAAAAAAATCGAAAATGGCAGCAGGATCGCGTCGCGGTGTAAACACGGAGGATTTGTCCAATGTGGAATTCGAAACGAGTGAGGATATTGAGGTGGTGCCCACCTTCAATTCCATGGGACTCCGGGAGGAGCTCCTACGGGGTATTTATGCGTACGGTGAGTAGTTTTCTAGGCCGATTTCTCGTGCGCCCCCGGAAAGCTGTCAAACTGCTAAGGGGGTGCACATAACCTCACTCTGTTGTTTTGGTAATGATTTTCATGCAAATTTCTCTATTTTCATGGCTTTTCCGGGTAGGTTTTGAGAAACCATCGGCAATTCAGCAGAGGAGCATTTTGCCCATTGTCAAGGGACGCGATGTGATTGCTCAGGCGCAGTCGGGAACGGGAAAAACAGCCACGTTCTCAATTGCAATTCTCCAGAGTTTGGATACAACAATCCGGGAGACGCAGGTGCTGTGCCTGTCGCCAACGCGTGAGCTTGCTGTGCAGATTCAGAAGGTTATTCTGGCGCTGGGGGATTTCATGAATGTGCAGTGTCACGCGTGCATTGGGGGGACGAATCTCGGGGAGGATATCCGGAAGTTGGACTATGGGCAGCACATTGTGAGCGGTACACCGGGGCGGGTGTTTGATATGATTCGTCGTCGGGTGCTGAGGACACGCTCAATTAAGATGCTTGTGCTGGATGAGGCTGATGAGATGCTGAATAAGGGATTTAAGGAGCAAATCTACGATGTTTACCGGTATTTGCCGCCTGCAACGCAAGTTTGCCTCATTTCCGCTACACTCCCGCACGAAATCCTGGAGATGACGTCGAAGTTCATGACAGACCCCATAAGGATTCTCGTGAAGCGCGACGAGTTGACACTGGAGGGTATTAAGCAGTTCTTCGTGGCTGTGGAGCGTGAAGAGTGGAAATTTGATACGCTGTGCGACCTGTATGACACACTGACCATCACGCAGGCGGTGATTTTCTGCAATACCAAGAGGAAGGTGGACTGGCTGACGGAGAAGATGCGTGAGGCAAATTTCACCGTGAGCTCCATGCACGGGGATATGCCGCAGAAGGAGCGTGATGAGATCATGAAGGAATTCCGTTCGGGACAGAGTCGTGTTCTCATCACCACGGACGTCTGGGCGCGTGGCATTGATGTCCAGCAGGTGTCGTTGGTCATCAACTACGATCTCCCAAATAATCGTGAGCTCTACATTCATCGCATTGGCCGTTCCGGGCGTTTTGGGCGCAAAGGTGTCGCCATTAACTTTGTCAAATCGGACGATATTAGAATTCTGCGGGACATTGAGCAGTACTATTCCACACAAATTGATGAGATGCCAATGAATGTGGCTGATTTGATCTAAAAAAAATTAATAATTCGCATTACCAACTACTTTGTATTTAATTCTCACCCCCACATCATTAATGAAAAAAAACTAAATATTATATTTCCAATATGTGTACTTTGTGGAATAAAAAAAATTAAATTGAATTGGTAAAGAAAATTGTTTTATTTCTCTCTCTCTCTCTCTCTTTGTGAATTTATTAGCAGTAAGTATTTATTAAGTATTTATTATTAACAGTAACAGATAGAGACTTCGGGTTTGAAGTTTTCTATAGAAATCCCCATAAAGAGTGTCCATGGACAATCCAATGGATTGTCCATGGATTCGTCCCATGTGTCCCATGGAAATTTCTTGTTTTTTTCTTATATTCTGTCCTACGACAAAATAAGACATCCTCAAAGACATTTTCATGACTTCCGAGTCTTGCTTTCGTACGACAGATTTTGGACAGATCATAGGACTTGTCACTTATTTCCGGTTAGGATTTGTCCAATGTTTACAAAATTTTTTATTAGACACGTCAGGGGACAGTCCATGGACAGCCTATACAAAGAACATAGGACATATCCAGTGTTTAGAAAATTTTTAGAAGACGAGTCAGTGGACAATCCATATGAATAGCATAGGACAGATCCGTGTAGAGTAAAAATCTAGCAGACACCTCAGAGGACAATCCATGGGACAGTCTATACAAAGAGCATAAGACATATCCAGTGTGCAAAATTTTCAGTGGATACATCAATGGACAGTCCATACGAATAGCATAGGACAGGTCCGTATTTAGAAAAGTTCTAGCGGACGCGTCGTAGGACATTTCATACGAATAGCTTAGGATATGTCCAATTTTTTTCTATTTTTTTTTTACTAAAAAACGCTTTGAATTAATTTTTTATTTTTTTATTTAAAAATTATATATATAAATCTTACATGTATGATACTTTGTCCTTCGGCGGTTGAACTCTGACGTCCTGGGTCTTTGAGATGTTCTGCAACTCCTGTATTCCAAGACACGGGATGCTCTGCAATTTCTGTTTTCCAAGACACGGGATGCTCTCCTACTTCTGTTTTCCAAGGCACGGTCTGAAAAGACAAATAATTTTATGAATATTAAGTAAAATCTTCAAAATAAAATGAGATATAATCAATCAATGATAAGTACCTTTTCTTTTCTCCATTCCCTTCGTCATAAATGCTGATAGTTCTCTTTGGCGAGCTTTTGTAACGTGGGAGTATCCGTAAGATAGTTGTCCGGGAACGCCGGGAACATGTAGCTGTAAGAATATTACAGAATATATTACAGAATATTATACAGAATTATTACAGAATATATTAGAATTATATATATCAGAATTATTACAGAATATATATTACAGAATATTGGGTTGTCCATGGACACTCTTTTTGGGGAGCCTGGGAGAGTCCGGAGAATAGAAGTTGTCCGGGAACATGTAGCATGAAAAGACAAATCAATCAATAATAATGGAATAATAGAAAAATTTGTCAAATATTACAT
The DNA here is from genome assembly GCF_024334085.1 of Lutzomyia longipalpis. Classification (NCBI taxonomy): domain Eukaryota; kingdom Metazoa; phylum Arthropoda; class Insecta; order Diptera; family Psychodidae; genus Lutzomyia; species Lutzomyia longipalpis. Next base: position 48,284,133 of record NC_074707.1, read on the forward strand.
ACATAATATTTACTACTACTACCCCGACTACTTCTACTACATACTACTGCTACTACTACTGCTATTACTACTACTACTACTACTATTTACAGAAGAGCGCTCTTTAATTAAAATACTTCTCTTTTTACCTGGTTGTATTCGAAAAAAATCTCTCACCTGGACTTGTCGAAACACGTAACCTGTAAAAAAGAAAATTTCTATTTTCGCGTACAATTATATAAATTGCAACTTAATTTCTTATACACATCGTTTAACTATATCCTAATTAGTGTATAATGTACTTACTTTGCTATTTTTCCGGATATTTTTCCCATTTTTCCATTTTCCAACGCTGCTACACACGCACTCTTCACAGAACAAAGACATTTGAACAAACGTAAGACATATCGATGGAAGCATATGTCGAAAGTCCAATGAAAATAGTTGGACTGGCATTAGATATATGAAATTTTAACGTCCTATGATATTCCTTTGGATTAGCTTTGGACGTCTGAATTAGACGTCTTAAGAGATATCGTAGTACAAGATATTATACAATCGTGGGATATATCCCAATCGAATGTTCAATGATGAACTAATGGACTGGCATTGGATACGTCTAACGTAAACTTTCCTCTGAAATTCCTTTGGACTAGCATAGGACGTTTGAATTAGATGTGCTAAGATAAATCGTAAGATTAAACGTTCGACCATCGTTGGACATATCTCAAACAAATGTCCAATAATAAACCAATGGACTGGCATTGGATATGTCCAATTAGAATGTCCTATAAATTTTCCTTCGACTAGCATTGGACGTTTGATTATGGTGTCCTAACATAAATCGTAGGATTAAACATTAAACTACTGTTAGACATATCACAATCGAATGTCCAATGATAATCCATTGGACTGGCATTGGAAACGTTCAATTAGAATGTCCTATGAAATTACCTTGGAGTAGCATTGGACGTCTGATTATGGTGTCCTAACATAAATCGTAGGATTAAACATTAGACTACTGTTAGACATATCACAATCGAATGTCCAATGATAATCCATTGGACTGGCATTGGAAACGTTCAATGGAAACGGAAATTGGACTCATATAGGACAAGTGAAGGACACGTCCCAAGAAAAATCATTAGACTAGATATAAGACTGTAATTGGACATATCCCAAACGAATGTCCAATGATAATCCTTTGGACTTTCATTGGATATGTTCGCTGAAAAAAGATCACATTGGATTGCTGTTAGACATGTCCATAGACATGTCTACAATAATAGGACAACTCTTTATGGGGATGTGGATGTAAAATCAAAGATGGCCGCCGTCCGCCATTTTGAAGTACCATCAACCACTTCCCTTATAGCTAGAGGTATGAAATTTTAGTATGTTGTAGAGCTCAGTGAGACGTTTTCATCAATAATTCATAGGGGAACGTGGCCCAAATCGGACCGCCGCCCAATTGCGACCGCCCCTTTTTCTCGTAAATGACGAAATATTATAAAATTAGTTTCACTACATTATGAAGATATTATAGTAAGATAATGTTAGCGCCTAAAATAAATTAATTTGGTACACAACAGGACGAATTAAAAATCAAAATTCATTTTCAGCACTTGGCCGACATTTTCTGATTTTAGAAACTAAGTTGATATGAGTTTTTTTCCCACTATTATGTCTCATATTATGCCGCGTTTCTGTAGCTTAGAGGGTCTAGTTTATTACTTGATTTACAATTTTTTGAAAGATTTTAGGTATTTTAAGTAATTAAGTGAAAATGTAATACATGCAGAATGGTCTAATTGCGACCCCCAAAATGTTTCAATTCGGACCGTCTATTTCTACCATTCACCACGGTAAAGCAGTCGCGCATGCGTGTAGTGGTGTGGAAGTGTCTCTCTCACACAGACCGCGCTGTGTTTTGATTTCGGGAAAATCAATATTTTTTCACGTTTATTGAAAGTTTTTTCGCAGTGAAAATGTTCCTAAAGCCAAAGGGGAGTATAGTTAGTGTAATTTACGCATTCCTCAGAAGAATTTTCGTGGATTTTCTGCGAATTACGTCAGTGAGTGCGCAATTGTCGGTGTGTGTGAAAGTGTGTGTAGTCACCTCGAGGGCGAAATGTCAAAACAAATGTGGGGAAAATTGAAAATAAATTCTTGATTTTCCAGCTTTTCCGGGTAATTCATGGTGTTTTTCCTATTTATAGTAGTGATAAAAGTGATCTACTAGTGAAAAACCCACAAATTACGGCAAAAACAGGGGGTCGCAATTGGAACACTCGGGGGGTCGCAATTAGAACACCGTGGTGAAAAAGTGCAATTTTAGCAACTTTTTTTAATTACATTATTTCTCAGAACAGGTAAGAGTTAGAATGTTTGCATCTATGGAACAAAGTTAGCCTATTAAATGACCTTTCCAATGGTACCAAACTTGGGAAGATTTAATTCATTTTAATATGACTTTTTTCAATCCTTCTGAAACAGAATTTAGGGGGTCGCAATTGGGCCACGTTCCCCTACTTGAAAATCGGTCAAGCGGTTTAGCAAATATGGCAGCCTAAAGCAAAAAGTGTTTTTTCGATATAACTCGAGAACGGATTGACCAATTTTGACCATCTTGGTATCAAATGAAAGGTTTTAAGAAGCCCTACAATTGTCTAGAACATTTCGAGTTCCAAAAATGTCCGCAAGATGCGCTAAATACAAAAACAAAAATTGCCCAACTTTAAGGGGCAATATCTCCAAATCCCCATTAGGCAATTCTTTTAAATTTTGATATGTTGTAGCCTGACTCAATATCTTTCACCAGTCCGAAAATGAAGAAAATCTATATCGCCGTTTAGAAGATATAGCCATTTGAGAAATTCTTGAATTTGAAAAATTCTAAGAGCCTCTTGAACGGTCTGTCCGATTTTGCTCAATTTGGTATCAAATTAAAGGTTTTGCAAAACTCTACAACTTTCTGGAACATCAGAAACCTCTAGAACCATTCTTTGAGGTCAAAAATATAGTTTATTTCAAGACCTTTCCAAAACTAGTCAAGAAATTTCTGTAGGTGTTATAGAACTTGAAATATGAGCATTTTTGTCTTTTAAATTGATGAATTTCATAATAAATCTACTTTGCCTACTAATACTACTCACAAATTAAATTACAACGCATAGACAGACCCATCTGCGTTGTGGTATACCAACTCTTATAACTAGACGCATTATGATTGACTTTCACAATTGTATTTTTTTGGAAAAGCTCAGGTGCATCGTGCAGCTTCAAGGGGAATTTATCTGGCGAATGTTTGAAATATTTTAGCGAATCATCTGAATTTTGACTAATAATCCGAATCTTGACAAAGAATTCGAATCTTCTTGAAGAAAAATCAGAATTTTGACGAATAATTCCCCTTGTGCAGCTTTAATACGATTTTATAGCTTTTTCGTGACATGATTTTTTTCATGCACAATACCTTAGATATGGCATTAAAATTCATAAGCGTGGGTGATAACAGACAAGTTTTCTTGCAATGAAATGTGAAAGATGACACGATGATAGAAAAATCTCTTTACAACCCACATAATATTGTACATAGCAGGGGGTAGGGAGCTTTTTCGCGTGAATCTGTCACTCTTGCTATTCCCCCCATCACTCACGCAGTGTCAGACAATTTTGCTGGGATACGATGCAAATTGAGGAGCACGAGGGTGGGCTTTTTTGCGGATTGTTCTTCACGTTTTTTAAATAATGCTAATTTAGTTCTTTCCCTTCAATTTTTTTTATGACTCTTTCCCATCGTGGTTTTTCCCACACACACACACATACAAAGATCCTTTGAGCTTTGGGAGAGAGGTGTGGGGGTGAAAGCCCATTGCGTGGGAAAATGTAGGTATGCAAAAAAAGCTCATTTTTATGGTCCAATTTTCCACCTCAAGTTCTTTCAGAACCTCTCTCCCAATCTCGTGCCTCTCGTGCATGGCCCATTCAGCTCTGTAGGACACGTGTCTCACCCAGAGACATTTTCACCCCCACCCCCTGAGCTTTCACCGCATTTTCTCACCCAAACTTTTCCGGTGTGTGAATGTATTTTCTGGATGTGGAGGAATTATTTTAAAGTGGGCGCATGAGAGGAGCTCTCCCCACCCCCAATTTCGCATCATTTTCCATTAAGGATGTGCGTTTTTCATGTCAAATCACATCCTTCCCATCCGCATAAAATCCCCCAAAGTATTGACTCGTTAACAAGATTAAATGCCACACACACACACATTATCAGTTTTCCGGGGGTGGGAGGGAAGGAGGGTGGATTATCACACCATCCGTTGATAATTTCGCACGATGGATGCTCTTTATTTTCCATCTCGTGAAATTTTCAACGAAAAGAGGAAATTTTTTGCGGAAAATAAAATTTTATGAGAGTGCGGAAAGGTGTTGGCTCCCCACATTTTTTCTCTTAAACCAAATTTTCCATTTCACCGGTAAAATAAAATCGTCAAGTGCGGGTGAATTTTCCCATGAAAATTTAAATGCTAATTGAATCAGAGCACTGCTGGAAAAATTTGTGATTTATCCCGATGGAGAAATATGGGGAAATCGGGAGGGGTAAGGGCTTAATTTTACTATATTTTATAGTTTTAACATATCGTGAGAATAGGGGGAGAAAGGAGCTAATATAATGAGACAGAGAGCTTAGAAAAAGATCCAAATTTTAAATTTTTCTTGCGAAAATTGTAAGTTATTCTTATGAAGACTTTATTAGCCCTTATTTTATGTCTTTTCTTTAACAAATAGAAAATTCTTTTCTTATCTCTTTAAAGTAGAGGAAAATGAGAAAAATAATTAAATGAAAATGATATCAAATGATGAATGATCTCAATCATCAACTCCAATTTATTAATGTATTTATTCACATTTTTGAACAGCAAAAAATATAAAATATTCTCAGGTATTCTCGTTGGTTTCTTCATGACAAAATAACACTCACATCATGTCGTCAATAGAAGGATGTGTGACATTTCAAGAAATTCCCATACATGTGCTGAAGACTTAGCATAAAACGTTCTCTTGTACAAATATACTTTTTTACCTGCAAAATTGTTATATTTTAATATTAATAGATTTCTTCTATATCCTTAAAATTTCCGTAAAATTTCATTGTGATTCATTTCCAAAATCTTACTAACTTTTGTATCAAGCTCTTATAAGTTCTATTCATAAAATTCCTTAAGGCTATGCCAATCTGATGCAGTAGAAATATTAATTTTCTTATCTAAAATGAATTTAATTTAGTGCATCGAAGAGTAAAATAAATTATTTCTGAAACAATTTTCCGAGAGATTTTCTTAATCTTCCTGTGAATTTGAAAAGTTTTATTGGAGATTAATTTTCACGGAAATGAGAATTTTCCTCGTGAACTCTTGTACTTAAATATTGAATTTAATACAAGTTTTCCTTATTCGTTGCATGAATATTAATTTTGTGGAAGAGTTTAAATTCTTCATGAACTAATATTGGGTATAAAATTTTATTTTACAAACATCGCGTGATTTTTTGAAAAAAAAGAGCAAATAAGAGACAAATTCCGGAATGCAATAAAAAAATTCTTTGCATGTTAAATGCTAATATTGATTTATTTCAATTTATTGCATATGCCAGGTGCTTATTAAATTGAATATATTTGCAGAAAGTTATTCAATAAAATAAATTTTACTAAAAGCTGGGTTAGAGAAAGCTTTTTTTTTCTCTCTATGAAGAAAAGTTTCTATTAAAACTAGTTTATTCATTTTTTAAACGTATTTCCATTCAAAGATAATCGTTTAAAAAAATAATAATTTAAGCTTTTCAGCAACTTCTGGTGTTTGTCAGAGCCGAATTCCTGTTTACACACAGCAATTTGAGCCAATTCGACTCTACTGTGTGTCTTCTTTTCTGAATTTGGCTCTGACGAACACAGGAAGTTCTAAATAATTAAAGATTGACGTGGCTTATTTTATTTTTGTGAAAATCTCTTCAGTTTTAGAGATGTAAATTCTTTCTGTAAAATTAAATAAAATTAATCCACTATTCTTCCTAAATGGAGGGTATTTTTACAGTCTGAGGGTACAATGAGCCATAATTTGTGAGACTTTTCTCAAATTTATTTTCTCACAAAATAATTTAGAATACAAGAAAAGGGGGCGCAGTGGAATTCCGGGTTTTCGGGTACAAAATCAATTTATTCATTGCCGTACTTTCTTTCCTGAAAGTATATTCTCACGCATTCCAACACATTTGGGGGACGGCGTGAAAGAATTTATAGGGTGACGAGAGAAATTTCTCCCTTTTTCTTGCAATTTTTTTGCAAATAAATATTCCAAACACAGAGATGGGGTGTTTGTACTATGTATGTATGTTTAGTTGATGGAGCTTTGGGGATGGCTTTCTCACGTGCACAGTCCCACAAGGGATGATTTCTTTTTTTTTGCATTTGCCTCCGCCGAGACGCCTCATTTGGGAAACTCACCCAGCCGCCCAAAGTGCGTGTCTTGCATACCAAAAATTATTTGTGTTTTTATCCATTGTTTTTCACTCCCCTCCCCCCTTATGCCTGCGTGTGATAACCCTCGAGGACGGTATGTAACCATCTCTTCTCGCTGTGTGTATGTTTGTTTATTTTAGTACCATCCCCAACAACGCGAAACAACATCAAATCAATGAAAATTAAATTCACCCCCAACACCGTTACTGCATGCTAAGTAAGATTGGTCCGTGGATTACAAGAAAGCTCCTCAATTTGGCTAAAACAACTCCTCACATGAATGTTTGAGTTGACGAAATTTTCTCATGCTCCCTTCGAGTTTTCTCACCCACCTAATTCGTGCGACAAGCTCCATGAAAATTTTGGTATATACATTTGCAATTGGTAAAAGTTGCCTTGTGAGCTTTTTGCATGAGGTGTGTGGGGGGGGGAGATGGTTGTTGTGAATGGGACAAAGTTAAATTGAATTTGAATAACAAATAAAGCAAATTAGCGCACATGTTTGCAATAATATTGAGAAAATATAATCAAATCTCAAAAATCCCCATTGAGCTTTTATTAATTACAAAAAGAAATCCCAAAAGCTCTCCCTCCTCTGCAAAGTTTTGCTTTTGTTAATTAAATTGTTGGGCATTTCTTCGGGGGATTTCTTTTATTGAACTTCTGAATAATTCTTAAAATTCATTTTTTCTTTACATTTCCTCCGTTATAAATTTTCCTAGTGTCAGAAAAATGTGAGATTCTGACAAAATTAGTGGCAATAATGGTGCTATGCAGGAAAAGAATGTCAAGAGAAAATGATCATGACATTTTTTCCTGACATTTTTTTGTCATTCCCTCTCACTCCCGCTAATGTATTTCTGTATCTTTCGTCTTTCTCTGACGCATGCTTCCGACATTTTCATCATTCTTTTCTGTGCACTCAACATGTTTTTCATTTCGAATTATTTTCTCAGTATTTGGGGATATTTTTCCATGAAAAAGTGAAAATGGGCTTTGCTGAAGTGTTCTCAGTGCCAGGAAAGCCGTGAAAAGTGGAAATTTATGGTCATTTAGCGGCCAAATATGTGAAAATGCGCGAAGTGAAAAATCAAAACATTCTTTCCCTGACCAATTTTTACGGGATATTTTTCTGTATTTTCACGACACAAATCACTTCCTGCAGGTTTTTTGGACTTTCCCACAGGTCATCTGCAACACGGAAGGTCTGTGTGGGGGGCAGGAAAATGCTTCCTGGGTGGTGGAATCCCACCTGAACGCGGAAAAAATTGGTCCGGGAGTGAATGTTTTGCTATAGAAACTGCACAGTTTTCACTTATTTGGCCAATAAATACCCCCGATTTTCCACTTTTCACACTTTCACAGGCACTAAGAACACTTCCACAAGCCGCTTTTCACTTTTCCCAAGCTAAAATATCACAATTTACAGAGAAAATTGCAGAAAACTAACAAATACGTTGACTTCACAAGAGCTGGAAAAAGAATGACAGAAAAAAACATGTTCCTGCGACATTCTTTTTCAAGCTCTTGCGTAGTCAACACGTTTCTTATTTTTCGTCAATTTTCTCTGTGAATTGTGATATTTTATCTCGGGAAAAGTGAAAAGCGGCTTGTGGAAGTGTTCTTAGTGCCTGTGAAAGTGTGAAAAGTGGAAAATCGTGGGTATTTATCGGCCAAATAAGTGAAAACAGTGAAGTTTGACAGCAAAACATTCACTCCCGGACCAGTTTTTCGCGTTCAGGTGGAATTCCACCACCCAGGAAGCATTTCCCTGACCCCAGGCCGACCTTCCCTATGCAGATGACCTGTAGGAAGATACAAAAAGCCCGCAAGAAGTGATTTGTGTGGTCAAAATCTAGAAAAGAATCCCGTAAAAATTGGTCGGGGAAAGAATGTTTTGATTTTTCACTTCGCGCATTTTCACATATTTGGCCGCTAAATGACCGTAAATTTCCATTTTCCACTGCTTTCCTGGCACTGTGGGCTCTTTAGCTAAGCATTTTCCACTTTTCTTTGGGGAAAATACCCCCAAATGTTGAGAAAATTCAAGGAAATAAAAACATGTTGTGCGCAAGAAAAAAATATAGCATGGATGGAACAGTATAAAGCGAAAGAACGGTAAGTAAAACTTACGGGCTGTGATTCTTTCTTTGTCAGTGAAATGTGAAATTGACGGAAAATTGAGGATGGGCAAATTTTGAGGAAGGCTTTCTCGCGCACCGAATCACAGCCAACGCGCAGATAATTTGTGAGAAGCCTTAATCGTGGGCGTTGGCTGTGATTCGGTACGCGAGAAAGCCTTCCTCAAAATTTGCCCATCCTCAATTTTCCGTCAATTTCACATTTCACTGACAAAGAAAGAATCACAGCCCGTAAGTTTTACTTACCGTTCTTTCGCTTTATACTGTTCCATCCATGCTATATTTTTATTTAATATTTATCTTTGCATCTTTATATGTATATATAATGTGTATATCTATGCATTTATATATATTTTACTTTACTTTTATATATGTATATATAAAACGCCCCGCTTTGCGGGGCGTTGGTCTTATGCAACTCAAGATATGACATGTTAACTTTAAAACGCGATATCTCCGGAATGGCTACATAGATTTTCTTCATTTTTGGCATGATGAAAGATATTATAGTCAGCTATAACATATCAAAATTTGAAGCAATTCTATAAAGCGGTGCTCGAGATATTCATCGAAAACTCATCGAAAATTTTGTTTTCGATTTTAGCACCACTTGCGGTCATTTTTTGAACTTGCAATGTTCCGAGCGGTTGTAGGGCTCGTTAATATCTTTCATTTGAGCCCGAGTTGATCAAAATTGGTCAAGCAGTTCTCGAGTTATGGCCGATTTTCGATGAAAAATTGTGGCGGCCATATTGACTAAACGGCTTGACCGATTTTCAAAAATGAGGTATTGTTGGAAAGGTATTGATGGCCCCTACAACATATAAAAATTTCAGATTTTTAGCTATTACAGGGGCTGAGATATAGCGAAAACAAAATTTTGAGGTTATTCAAAATGGCGGACGGGGGGGTGGGAGGTTGGATTTGACATCATAATCGGACGTCTTCCACCCGATATATGAACTTTGCCGTTGACCGCAAGTCTCTATCTATCACCGTTCTCTTGTAATTTAGCAAAAGGTTCCGGCCGGCCGGACGGACGGCCGGACGGACGGACGGACGGCCGGCCGGACCAATTTTTGGCGCATACGTTTTTTGGAATGTGGGGACCCTAATTCGTGCTCATCCCAAGTTTGAGCCCGATCTGACGACTTTGCATTTTGGAGTGTACACAGAAGCTGTGCTTCTTTGAAGAAAGAATCACAGCTAAAAAAGCATGCCACGAAAAAAGATGTCGGAAACATGCGTGAGAAAAAGACGAAAGATAGGAAAATACATTAGTGGGAGTGAGATAGAATGACAAAAAATGTCATGATCATTTTTACTTGACATTCTTTTCCTGCATAGCACCATAAATCATTTTTCATTTTGAATAATCTAAAAAGAATGTGCTGCAATTTTCATTTTTCTCTTTTAAATGCAAAATTCATTGCAAAACATCCCCTCCACATGCGGGAATTTCTATTAAAGCAAGAAAGAATGTTTTTGCATGAAATTCAACATGAATGAGTAATGAATTTTACATGGAAAAATTGCTACAATTTATTTATTCTGACACTAATAAAAATTTAAAAGGATTAAAGGAGAAATATTGTTGAGAAAAAATATACAATTTTCAGGAAAATGATGAGAATATTAAACAGGGAATCTTTTAATATTGAGCTTCTATGCGAAAGCACAATATTGGTCTATTCATAAAGAAAATGAAGCCTAATTCATTATTTTAATAAACTTCCTGCTTATTTTGCTGGCAAAAATACTTAATACATAAAGTATATTTTCTATATTTATGGGAAAATACGGAAAATATATTCATCATATCTGATGACATTTTCGCTTGATTAAAATGATGAATGTGTGGGATGAAAATGTATTAATTTATTTTTCTCCTTTTCTCAGAATTCTCCCGCAAAAAGGATTTAGCAAAATATTTTGACAAATCCTTTAGCAGATAAAATGCAAGACTTGAATTCAATTCTAATTTCAGTTGAAATCTCTCTAATTATTTTCTTTCACTCGGTTTGTCTTTCTTTCAGCACATATAGCTGGAATGAATGAAGAAATGTCTGTTAAAAATAGCAAATTCCCTCTCTTCGTCAAGACTTGCAAAGGGTCGTGCTTAAAGAAATCAGGGTACTTTTATCACATTTTTTTGTCCTCTAATTTTGGAGGGAAGAATGGACTGCCAAGACACTTGAATGCCTTAGAATAGATGACTGATTCCGTGGTGAGGGCGCGAGTTTTATCGCAAAAAGTACCCAAAAATAGACATGTCAAAGTCTCTTTGCCTTTGCGTTGCGTACTCGTGGTTGGGGAGGCTTTTAAAGAAGTAAAAAACACCCCACTCCTGCTCCTCTTTCACCAAACATCAATCACAAATAAAAAAAAATATTACATTTGATGCTTTGACTGGTGAATTTCCCATCATCGCATGGGGGCGGTGAGGAGCTACGTCATAGAGCTTCAGGGGAAATTCGCGTGTTCAATGTGATTTTCACGCGAGATAATCACATTGCGAATGAGAAGGCATCGATAAGGAAAATTCTGTTTTACAAAATTCTTCATTTCCTCAACGAAATTTCTCTCGTGGCATTTTGAGCTGGTGCTCCCCCGTGTGGCTTTGGAGGGATCCGCAGGAGGTCATCTGCTGCAACGTCGAAATGGCATCAAATGGCAACCACAGTTGGGAAAATTCCGACCAGATGAGAGTAGAGAAGCGCAAAAATCCCCACATGAGTCGCTTTTTGTTTGCCTGCATAGCTCTTGTGGCTTTTCTCGAAATGTTCCTTGTAGAATTTTCACGCATCTGTGAAAATCTGCTCAGTGTGATGCAGGAGAATTTGGTAGCCCTTCTCCATTGCCTGTGGACTGAGAGGTGCGATGCAGGAGGAGGAATCAGGACATTCAGGATTAGAAGGTTCGTGCAGAATCTCTCACTTGCTCTCTTGGTGCTCTCCTGTGTCATCCTGTGGCTACTACACCGATGTTTAGTGTTAATTCTCAAAGATATTTCACACCAATCCCACCCACTTGGCAATTAATTACAGGACAAGCAATGGGATGCATGAGAAATCACGTCTCACATAAATTTTCTCGTCATCTCACATTTCCATCTTCATCTTGAGATTCATCTTGAAATTTATCTATATACAAACTTAGGAGAGAGTGTACAGATGCAAAATTTATAATTTATACCGCGCAATTTGCAAGGAATAAATTAACATTCAAGTGAAGAATGGAGATTTATAATTTAGTTAGATGTTCATGTACAAGAAGCACCACCTACACACCAAGTGCATAGTTTGGTTAATTAGCCAAGGAGTGCAGTACATAATAATGAATTTAATTGAGGATTTGTTATGCTTTTTCGCTTTTAAGAACAAAATAACTCTTGAGAAATATTTCTTCCACAAATTTCCTTCTTAATCTGTAAGGAATCTCAAGGAAACTTCTCACCCTTAGTGTGGCAAAATAGAACCATTTGCAGGGAAAATTCGCTGAATTCCCAAAAGGACAATAGAGAATTCTCTCGCAGGACCAAAATAGAATTTTGTGACACCATTTAAATTATTTGCATTTCAATTGACACCATCGCAAATGAACCCAAATTAGAGACAAAAGCTTCCCACTGAATTTCCACCTTAAAACAGAGGATCCCCTCACGACCCCCTTAAAGGGAACTTACACAAAGTATAAATCTTCATTTACAATTGAGGTAAAGTTCCCATTAAGGACCCACTCAGAGGTACCACTTAAGAGTCAAATTCGCACACACGAAACTTCCATGAAAACATCCTGAAATGTGTACGAAGAAGGACAATTTTGCGTGTTTTGAGGATCATTTTGACCCTCTAATCATCCCATTAGGAATTCACGGAGATTCCCCGTTAGCCCCCATGGGAAAGAGGCCATACCACCATCCCCGCATCCACTCCCATTAGTCCTAATTCAATAAATCTCCCCTCAATTGCGTCCCTGAGAAAATGTCTCGCACATTTCCCGACCACCTGGAGAAAAATCAACTCTCGAAGGTGCCGAGAGGGATGCAAAATAATTAAATTATGGTGAGTGTGCCTCCCAGGGGAGAGGGTGAGAGTCACAGACATCAAACACATTTTTTGGGGTTTCTTTTCAGGTGGTTTGGTGTGGTGAGAAGGTAAACCTCAGTAGAGACCAGAAGGCAAATTGTTTATGGCTTAGAATGTTCTTAGAACATAAATTCATCTCATTATATGTAAATTCTTGGGGGCCTAATTTGTATGATTTGCATTATCCTTACTTATCTCTTACCTACAATATTCTTTAAAGGTGTTGCTGATGGTGGAAGGGCAATGGAGGTTTCATTGAGGGAACCTTGTTTTTCGATTATTCATTATACATTTCCTTGTTTGAGAGCTTTTCTCTTGATATTGCAGGGACAAGAGATTAAGCTTCTTAGCATATTATTTAATTTATTATCTGTTTAATCAGAAAATCAATGAAAAGAAGCTTCAAATTAATTTTCGTGCTGAAAAATTAAGAATTATTTTTAAAAATCCCTAAAAAAATCAACACTAAAATGAAGCTTGAAATTTTAATTGAGCCTCAAATAGATCCACATAGAAGCGAAGAAATTGTTGATAAACTATTTTGCTTTCCATCCCAATATTGACATTTTCTAATTTAGAACCTTCCCTCTTTGCAACAAAAGCTCCGTCTAATACAAAAGTTATGTACATGAGAAATCTCTCTATATTGACAAACTTTCTGGGAATTGCAAGAAACAATTTCTGTGCAAATTGGCAAATAGTTAAATTTTCCTTTTGTGCACTGTTGGGTGTGAATTTTCCAAAATCCATCCATCGACAAGCAATTTCAAAATGGAAGTAATGTGTGTGTACGTACAACAAAGAAGCAATTCACTGTGAACTTTCCATGTGAGCTTAAAAGCTCACAATAAGCCAATCTCAAAGTCATGCATAGATGTACGAACGTTTTTCTTGCAAGAAAGATTGCATAGAATTTATCATGTGCGATGTATGTGATACTATGCTATATTTTTGATACAATTTTTCATAACACCTCCCTTCTCTTCCTTTTTCTTCGCCCCTCTTATGCTCTATGTGGTGATGCACCCTGTGCAGATTCGGTATGATTCGGTTCGGTATGATTCGGGAGATGTCAGATGAGAGATGTCATGTGTAATGGTGATATCAGTGGAATAAATGTGTAAAATAAAAGTGGTCTTTAATTAATCAGCACAATTGGCGACGGAGGAAAATCAAGGAAAAAGGTAAGCAGTACGAAAATTAAGTGAGAAAATGAAAAAGCACGTGTGGAAAAAAAGATATGAAAATTTTGTGCAACCATGTGCGGAAAAGTGAGGTTAGGTTATTCAACCAGCATGAAAAATTAATTTTAGTGGTATTTTTAATGTAAATTCAAACTCCTGACCCCCTAGAAAAGGATCAGGAGTGATAATTAATTGTGAATTAAAGAAAAAAATACAGAAATATAAAAAAAAATTTGACAATTTTGTGCACCACGGAAAGTTTCCGGAAAGCTTGTAAGATCACAAGCTGGGTAAACAGAATGCACAAAATTGGCAGGGTTCTGTGGGAATGAACTAAAATGATACTGCCAGAGAGAGAGAGAGAAAGATTAAAAAGGCAGGATTCATTAGAAAAATGAATGAAAATGAGACTGCCAGAAGTTGAGAAAATTTAGCAACAGGATTCATGAAAGAATGAATGGAAATGAGACTGTTGGTAGAGAAATTAAGCGATAGGATTCATGAAAGAATGAATGAAAATGAAACTATCAATACTAAGAAAATGAAAGAAAGATTGAAAATTAAGTGATAGGATTCATGAAAGAATGAATGAAATGAGACTATCAAGAAAATGAATTGAAAGAAAAAGCAATAAGTAGGGAAGAAATTAATGATTTTCTTCTCTTCTTTTACAGAAATTGACAAAGAAAAGATCATGGATCATGGAAATCAATACAATGTACCGCCATTCAAACGGTCATTGTTGTCCCCAAATGAGAATCGGAAGAATTGGGAGACGTTCAAGAGGGGATTCCTCAGTGTTGCACTGGCAACAGCAGAGACAGATAAGAAGAAACTAAAAGGTGAGTTTAAAGAAAGGCCTATGAGCCGAACAAATGTTATAAGAATGACTATTATTTAAGGGATGCTGCTTGCGTATGGTGGTCCAGACCTACGAGAGGTATTCTACCAAATCCCGGGTGCAGATATACCCGGAGATGACGATAATGATCCGTACAAAATTGCGTTGAAAAAGCTGGATGAGCATTTTGCACCAAAGAGACACGATTCCTATGAGAGGCAAATGTTTTGGTCTCTCATGCCAGAACCAGAAGAATCATTGGAACAGGTGATTCTGAGGGCAATGCATCAAGCCGAGAAGTGTGTCTTTGAATCGGAGAAGTGCGACGCAAAAACCAGCGCAAAGATAGACAAGATCATAATGTTGTGTCCGGAAGAGTTGAAGCAGAAAATCATGGCTAAACCGAATTATGATTTGGATGTGTTGCTTCAGTATATACACGCATTCCAAGCAGCTAAAGCTCAAGCAAAGGAAATGAGCAAACAGTCGAGTACGATTGGTGAAGGTTCAGGCTCGAATCTGGAGAAGAGTGACCTCAATGCGGTACAAGAGAAGAAACAGAAGTATGGAGGGAGACCGAAAGCTCAGGCAGGGCATTTCAACACAAAAGATGAATGTTCTCGTTGTGGTAGATCCGGGCACACGGCGAAAGATCCAAATTGCCCAGCCATGGAGAAAACTTGTGCCAAATGTAACATCAAAGGGCATTTTGCAAGGAAATGTCGCACTCGACGAGCACAAAACCTCAAACGGTCAAATGCAGAAGACGCATCAACTCCCAAATCGAAGATTGCAAAAGTGAATCATGTGAGTGAAGAGAATGATTCAGAAGAGGAGGAAGGAAACGATGGATTTATATTCAATGTGGGGGATGGTGATGAATACATCTGGTGCAAGGTTGGTGGCATTTTGATTGAGATGCTAATTGATTCCGGTTCCACTCACAACATTATTGGAGAGAACACGTGGAAGTACTTGAAGAAGAGTGGGATATTTGCCCAGAATATGACGAAATCTGTCACCAAACATCTGAAGGCATATGCACAGTCGAGTCCCTTGGAAATTCTGGGATCGTTTGAAGCAGAAGTAGTGATTCAGGATGTTAATCGGGAGTTAAAAAGCACGGCGACATTTTATGTTGTTAAAGGGGGATCTCAGCCACTCTTGGGCAAGGCAACAGCCAAGGCCTTGGGAGTTTTGATGTTGGGATTGCCAAGTAAGCAACATAGTGGTATTTGCGCTGTGCAAGCTCAACAGGGATCCAAACCATTTCCCAAAATCCGTGGAATTAGTCTGATGATTCCCATTGATGAAGATGTCACGCCAGTAAATCAACATGCAAGACGGCCACCCATCGCTCTTCTCAGTAAAGTTGAGGAGAAGTTAGATGAATTGCTGAAGGCGGGTATAATTGAGCCAGTGCGTGGAGGGTCCCAGTGATTGGGTGTCTCCTGTGGTGGTACTCCCCAAGGATAATGGTGACATTCGATTGTGCATCGACATGAGACAAGCCAACAAAGCTGTGAGGCGCGAGAACCCCATCATGCCGACATTTGAGGATTTCTTGCCTCAATTGCCGAAGGCAAAATTTTTCTCGAGGCTTGATGTGAAGAATGCATTCCATCAGATAGAGTTGAATCCTGCTTGCAGAAAGATTACAACATTCATCACTCACAAGGGAATGTTCAGGTACAAAAGATTGATGTTTGGCATATCTTGTGCCCCGGAGATCTTCCAAAAGACGATGGAGCAAATATTGTCAGGATGTAGTAACACCCTGAATTATATTGATGACATCGTTGTCTTTGGGTCGTCGGAGGAGGAACATGATAAATCCCTACAGGAGGTTCTAAAGACACTAAAGGAACATGGAGTACTGTTGAATCAGGAGAAATGTGTTTTTAAGGTGCGCCAGTTGGAATTTTTGGGACACCAATTGTCTGAAAAGGGTATAAATCCTACTGAGAGCAAAGTTGAGGCGATTCGGAAGTTTCGATCTCCAAAGTCCAAGGAAGAACTGCGAAGCTTTCTTGGGTTGGTAACATATGTGAGTCAGTTCCTACCAGATTGCTCTACTGTCACACACACTCTGAGATTATTGCTCAATAAGGATACCTTATTTGAGTGGAAGGAGATCCACGAGAAGGCATTTCAAGCTGTGAAGGAGATGATGAGCAATGCGGAAACTCTCAGTTACTTTGACAATAGATTGCTCACCAGGGTTGTCGCGGACGCTTCTCCAGTTGCTCTTGGTGCTGTTTTAATACAAATTGACAGCAGCAATGAGGATAAAATACATATTATTGCTTACGCTAGCAAAAGTTTGTCGGATACAGAGCGGCGATATTGTCAGACTGAGCGTGAAGTATTGGCATTGGTGTGGGCAGTTGAAAAATTCAGTGTCTATTTGATTGGACGAGTGTTTGAACTGGTTACAGATCACAAACCACTTGAGATTATTTTCAAACCGACCACCAAACCCTGTGCGAGAATTGAAAGGTGGCTTCTAAGGCTGCAATCCTTCAGGTTCAAAGTAATCTACAAGAAAGGATCCATGAACATTGCTGATTCTCTTTCACGGTTGACGGAAAGCAGGGATTCGAAAGGGTTTGATAAGGAGGATAAATTCTTTATCAGAGCAGTCATTGAATCAGCAGCCATTGACATTTCGGAGATTGAGGAAGCTTCCAGGAATGACACGGAGTTCCATGTGGTACGTCAGTGTTTGGAAACGGATCAATGGCACGCGCCTGAAGTGAAATTGTACCAACATTTCAAGATGGAACTCAGCTGCATCGGAGATATTCTCATCAGAGGAACAAAAGTTGTGGTACCTACCTCTTTGAGGCAACGTATGCTGCAACTTGCTCACGAAGGACATCCAGGAGAAACCACGATGAAACGCCGATTGAGAGATAGAGTGTGGTGGCCTGGAATGGACACAGAGGTAACTAAGTTTGTGAGGAGCTGCAAAGGATGTCAGTTGGTGTCTACTCCGTCCAAACCGGAACCGATGGTACGCAGGCAGCTTCCACAAGGACCCTGGATTGATATAGCAGTAGATTTCATGGGACCTCTACCTACTGGAGAATATCTGTTCGTCATTGTCGACTACTTCAGTCGTTATAAAGAAGTAGAAGTTATGATGAAGATTACTGCTAAGGAAACAATCAGGCGGTTGGAGAGAATTTTCGTGAGAATGGATTACCCTAGAACAATAACGCTGGACAATGCCAAACAATTCCTCAGTGAAGAGTTTGAGACCTTCTGCAAACAGCGAGCTATCACCGTGAACAGAACGATACCTTACTGGCCACAGCAGAATGGGGAAGTGGAACGCCAAAATAGATCGTTGGTGAAGCGCTTAAAAATCAGTCAGGCATTGAAACGTGATTGGAAGAGTGATTTGCAAGAATATCTTCTAATGTATTATACGACGCCTCATGCGACTACCGGAAAAACCCCAACAGAACTCTGTTTTGGACGTACCATTCGGAGTAAGATTCCTGCATTGAGTGATGTCTCTACAATGCCTCCCAGCTCTGACTTCAGAGACCAAGATTGAATTTCAAAAGGAAAAGGAAAGGAAAGGGAGGACAAAAAGAGAGGTGCGAGGCCAGCGGAGCTTGAGTTGGGAGATCGCGTACTCATGAGAAACCTGCTTCCCGGAAACAAACTGAGTACCACGTTTGACCCCACGGAATTCGTCGTTCTAGAAAAGAAGGGATCTGCGGTGGTCATCGAGGACCCGGAATCCGGACGGCGTCTCCAGCGCAACGTGGCACACTTGAAGAGAGCCACACCACCTGAGGAGGGTGACAGTGACGAAGCTGAGTCTGGATCTGTGGGGACTGGGACTCCGACATCGGTGGAATGCCATGGCAACGCCGACCAGGAGATCCCCGCTCCACAAACCCAAACAGCAACACGCAACAGACCCACCAGGAAGAAGAAGAAGCCCTAGAGATTGGAATACCGGGAGCTGGGGGGATCGCATCCCAAACATGGAGAAAAGGAGGGATGTGGTGATGCACCCTGTGCAGATTCGGTATGATTCGGTTCGGTATGATTCGGGAGATGTCAGATGAGAGATGTCATGTGTAATGGTGATATCAGTGGAATAAATGTGTAAAATAAAAGTGGTCTTTAATTAATCAGCACACTCTACGTCGTATCATTTTTCCCATCCAAATTGCAAGAGTGCTATGAAAGAGAGTTTTGAGGTAAAATTGAAGCTCTTTTACATAAACTACATATAAGGTGGATTCACTATGTGTGAGATAAATTGATGGAAAGCTAAGAAAAGTTGTAAAAAAAAATGGCAAATGTTCTTTCTCTCACTCTCTAATGGACAATTTCCAGAGAAAATGTTCTATTTTGGTGTAAATTTTTACATTAATAAATTATTAGGGCAGTGAGGACACAAATATTGAGGGAAATTCTCCCACAAAGTGCGTCAGAAGTTCCCCTGTGAGATACTATTGAGTGGTTTTCCAGGAATTTCAAGATTATTTTGAGTTTAGTTTGTAAATATTTGCATGAAAGAAATAAAATTAAACATTGGCAGAAATATTGGTTTATTTCTATTAATTTCAAAAGGGAGGCAGAAAACGAAAGAACTTTTACAGATTCTTGTTGTAAAAACTTTAAATATGTCAAGAATTTTATCATCTTCAGGGCAATATTTTGTCTGAAAGATTCAATTCATTTTTTTTTAAGAATGTTCAGAAGTTTAATTAATTAGTTTACTAAAGAATTCTCTTTCTTTAAGAACTAAATAAAGAAATTTATTTGAGCTTATTAAATAAATTCATAGCAATTCCCGCATAAATTAATTAATAAATTAAAATTTGTTTGAAGAGGAAACCAAACACTTTTTATGCTCATTTGTGTCTCCCCCCACATTTCTTATGCTTCTCAATGTCACAAAGTTTTTTTTATCTCCAACATTGATTTCCTCAATAAAATGAAAATCTAACGAAGAGGAATAAAAATCAACATAAAATGGTCAATTCCTTCCGGGAAAATAGTCAAGAAAAAAAAATGAAAAGAGAAATCTTTTATCACTCAATGAATGGAAATTCCTTTTTGAATTTCTCCAAATGTGTAAATAGGAAGTAAAAGAAGGAAAATTGTGTGTGCATGGATGGCCTCGGTGTGTTCTTCTGCCTATATTTAAATAGAATTTTGGTACATTGCCTTTAAAGAAAAAAAAACTAGAAGGGTTCTTCACAAACACGGTGGAGTTCGTACGATGAAAGAAAATGTGAAAGAAGAAAAAAAATCGAACGATGCATAATTGGAAATGTGAATCTGGAAAATGAATCCATTTTCACGTCTAAGTTTCCCTTCGTCTGGGGGCAAAGAAGAAAAGTCTCTTATGTGTGGGGGAGAGGGGTGAGAGTTGATATCCAGAATAGAAATAGGGAAATTATGTGTAGTAACAACATAATCGAATCAGAAATGATGAGAAGTTTCGTAAGAAAATGGGTCTTATTGAATGTGTTCGGGTGTATATAGCTAAAGAGTGTATGTAATACTGTCTGCGAAAGCTCAATGGAAAAGTTCCTCGTCCTTTTCCTCGGCCACCACAGTGTGTGTGTCTCATTTAGGAAGATTGAGCAATATTATTGACTAGAAAACTTTAGCCTTCCTCCTTGATTTGGTACCTCACTATATATTCTCTATATGAATGGCAGGGCGACTCAATAGTTCCAGCACCAAGGATTGTGCCCTCAGCATAAATTAATTGCCAGATAGTGTCCTCTTTGAGTTCAGAAAATTGTTTAGAATTCGTGAACTGCGCAAGATCCTCGACTGGGGTGGTGAAATCACAGAAAGACAAGCAAAGGGGAGGTTTTTTCCCCTTTTTCAACATTTCCCTCCCCAATGGGACAAACAGTTGGCCCCAAATTCCATGAGGATTGGGGCCACAGCACGAAGAAAATCATCAGTCGTGTCGCGATCCTCATGTGATTCAGACGAAATCGCGAGTGGGTAGTTATTTGTTACTCTTGTGTGATTTTAGTGGGGGTGGTTTAACAGGCAAATACATTAGCAAACTTTTCTCATATATAGCTAAACATCAAAGTTTCCCGCCTCCCACTAAAAAAAAAAACAAACAAAAATAGAGAGAGAAAAAGATAAATTGGACTTTTCACTCCTTGTGCAAAAAAAAACTAGAGTGTGAGTGCACGTGGGTTATTTTTTTTTGTTGGCAAAATGTTGGGGGTGGTTTGAAATTTAAACTTTCCTCCCTTCCGGCTCTTTAAGTGTTTAGAAAAAATATTGCTCCTATCACGATGGAATGGGGGTGTACCAGCATGAATGAATGTGTAAAAATTGCGCCACGATCGGAAATAGAATTTTAGAAAGAACGCAAAAAGGTGCTGAGTGGTATGGCACGAAGAATCTTAATGGGGTTTTCCGCCGGAAGTTCTCAATTCGCGATTTTTTTTTTAAATCGCAATTCTTTCTTGCAAAAAAAATTCCTCTGCTATGGTTCGTGTCAACTTTCCCCCTAAAACAGATCAATCCAATTCCCATACATTGGAAGGATGTAAAATAAGTTTCAAGAGATTCCTTATTTTTCATCCCCTTTTGGTTCATCTCTCAAGTGACTTTTGCAGTGCAATTTGTCATTGAAATAGATTAACAGTGCCATTCAATGTGACTCTCTTTGTAGTATAGGTAGTAAAGAGGGTGAAAAATTGTGAAGTGGATGAACAAGAGAGTGGAAAAACCTGGAAAATCTATATTCTCCATCATATGCACAAAAGCTCTGTAATTTATCCATCATAGCCCTAGCAAGTTGCAATTTATTTTACACAATCACATACATTTTTTTCCTGAAATTATCATTAAGCATTGATTGCTATATTCACACAAAAACAAGAAAAGTTTTTGATAAAAAAAAGGATACAAGAATAAAGCTTTTAATGGTCGATTTATTCAGCTGGATATACCAATAAAGATCAATAAATTTTATTGTTCACTTCCCTAAAAATTATATAATTCATAAATCTTTATGCTTTTCATTCATACCTACATGAATAAATAAAATGGTTCCTTCCAATAAAATTCCCAAATGTTATCTCTTTAATTTGCAATAAATGAAACAACCGCATATTATACAATTTTGAGAAATTATATTACTTTGGCTCCCATTAGATGTTCTTATATTTCTCACACAATATGATCAATAAAATTACTCACAATTTACGAGATTGGAAAAGAGCAACGTCAAACTAGATAATTTAATTTCTTAAATGAAATTTTAATTGCTAAAAGTTCTCTCTATTAATTAATAATCAAACTTTCCCGTTGAAGAAAAATTAATGAAAACAGCGAAGAACTTTCATTTCTTGAAACAAAAATAAGTTCAAATGAGAAAAAATTCTTAGAAAAATGAAAAAATAAACTAGAAAACAATTAGCTTGAAGCTTCACGAGTTTGATAACTTTTCCTAAGACGGGAGAGTTTCCGTTGAATGTTACTTTGAACTTCAAAAGTTTTCTTAAACTCAGATTTGCCAATTTTGCACTATTTACTGAAGAAATTCGTAGAAAAAGAAGAATTTTGGTACCTCTCCACAAAACTTTCTGGAAATACTTAGTTGAAGAATTGGCTTTTCTAGACAGTTTTGGTGCTTCGCACAAATTTCACAAATTTTCTTTGTAAATCCGGGATAAATTAATTATTAATTTCTTCAACGCTAAAATTACTTATATTTTAAAACAATAACTCTTTTATTAATTTAACTTTAAAGATTTTTCTGACTTTCTGAAAGGTCTGAAAGATTTTTTAAAAACTAATTATAGAAAAAAAATTAATTATTTTCTTGCAATATACATAATTTTTAATTGCTCTTTGATCACAACAGGTTACAGATTTTTCTTTAATTAATTCCTCAATGTGAAATTAAATTTCCTCCTTTTACTGCTGAAACATTGCGTTGTTCAATTAAATTTTTCTCCTTAGCTTTACACAAAAGCTCACCTCACCTCTGGCAAGTGCCACATTTTTCCCGAGATATTTTATAGCTTGAGTCTTTCTTCGTGTTTCTTTTCCACATTCACCCGGAGGGGGAGGAAAATGTATCCCTAACATATGTATGTATATAGCAGCAAATAATGCGAGTAGATGCGTTCCAAGAAGAAAATTGTATGTGCAATTAAAAGAGTGTGCAGGAGAAGAGAAAACTTAATGGAATAGAATTTCATTCTCTCTCTCATCAGACTTTTTCTCCATCCGCCCATCCACCCCAACCACCCTTTTATTGCCCAGAAAGAACTTTTCCACTGACACACTTAGTGTTTGTATGTATGTAATTCTCTGATTACACGACAAGAGTTAGGTTCATAGGGTGAGCTTTTGGGGGAAGGGAAGGAAAGGCATAAGGCAGGGAAAGCCATTCACAGAGAATGGCGAAGAAGGGGTTAGTTAGTTGCATGCCGGAAAGACTTTGATGTTTCGCCTCAATTTTCGGAGGGGTCTCCTCAAATTTATCCCACATTTTTGGGGTTAGTGGCGGCGAATTGGTAAATTAAAGAGGATGAATAAATTGAAGCATAGAGAGTGAGAAAATTGAAGAATTTCCATCTTCATGAGAAAAGGAATTTTCTGCTGTAATGGGCGAGCTTTCGCAGTTGGAGACAACAAGGATAAAAATTCACTGACTCTTGAAGCTCTATATCTCTCTCTTGAAAGTCACATTCATTAGGTGGATAATGGAAAATTTCAAGCTGTGTGCAAAATCCACTCTTTTGAAGCAATGAATGTGGAATTTCTCTTCATTATTGTGATCTAACCACCCTCTTTTTGAAAAAAAAAAAGAAAATAAACTATTTACAAGTTAGTCAGAAAATCAAATAAGATGATCACTTATAAAAAAAAATTATTGCTTATAATGTCCTGTCCTAATTATGATTTTTTTGACCGTTGTAATCAAGCTTTTCACCTTAATAATTTTTTCTGCAATCATTCCATATTTTTATCAGTATTGTAAAGAATAAGAGAAAGTGGAAGGAATCCCGCATTGTATTTGTGGACTGAAGACGAAGGAGAAAAAAAATCAAGTGGAAAACAAATCAATGTCGTGGCAAACAACTTTACGATGATGAGGAATGGGGGAAAATTGGGGATGAGATAAAATGATGTTATTCTTCTCGTCCGTACATTCCCCCGGAAAATTGTAGTGCGATATAGAATTACCCACAATTGGAGACAAAGAAGAATCCCAAGAAGTTTTTTTTTTCTTTATGTGCCCTTTACCAAAAATCCCACGAAGCAATCAAATAATTTCTCTCTTTCATTCATTTTGTTTTCTTCTTCTCTCTCTCTTTGACGGCTATATTGAGAAAAAGAATGCTATGTGGGAGCAAAAAAAAATGTAATATTGTAATCAATTGAATTATTTATGTATTTTGTGCAGAGAAACAAGCCATATATAAAACTCTTTCGAACATTATTATCCTGAAATTATCCTCTAACATCATTTTCGCCACACCGCAACCCCCATCAAACCAGGTGAACGAACAAACGCAGTGAAAAAGCAGCACGAAGGTGTCTGTCCACACCCTCCTCTCCCCCATCCATTCTAACCCTCTCCCAAGCCCCTCATTCAACATCTGTCCTCCCCGCCGCATCCACACCGAAACCCCACAAAAAAAGGATTGTTGTAATAATATATAAAAACCCCGTGTGGCAAATTTCGTGGGAAATTCCCACCGTTTTGTGATGAATTAATGGTGAAGGTGCTAAAAAGGTGAATTCACTGGGTGCTTGTGTTCGAGACCAGGACGGTCTCTCAACCATGGAGGAGGCCTCGTCGGCCCAGAAAAAAGGGACGCCCGGCCTCACCATCGATCGGGCGGCTTTCCTTCTGCTGCGCGTCAAGAAAGCCTTCAAGAAGAAGCGTCAGCAACGGAAGGAGAAGCAGTAAGTTATATATACAAAAAAAATTTCATTGATCAATTTCTTCCCAATGGGCGCGGGAATGCGCCCCAAATGTGGTTCACCATGTCTCAGTTTTTTAGGTCAAATGTTTCTAAAATTAAAATTAATGCATAAAATGAGGTGAAATTGTAACACAAAAGGATATTTTTAGCACCACCGTCATCCTTCAACTCATTTACAAGATTATACATTCACTTGAAGCAATGCAAGATTTTTTTGTGTCATCAATGTACATAATAGAAGGATTTTTCAATGGGGGGTGCACACTAAACAAGGTTTTTTACTTAAGGGTGTTTAAAAGGGTGGATTGTAATTGTATTTTACAGAAGAAAGGGGCGTTTATTTACCAAAAATTGTTATTTAGATTTTATTGCATTATTATTTTTTTTTCATTTTTATTTTAAAAAAAAATTAAACTTTTGTGGGAACACTGAGTTCATCAAGAATGAAAATTCAGAATTAGTAAAATTAAAGAAAGTCAATAATAAAGGATTTTCTTTACATTTATTCGCCAATTGCATGCCCCTTAATTTCGCATAATTTAGTGGCCATTTGTTTTTGCTATCTCTCAATGAAGGTAAAATTATGAAGGGGAATGTACATCAAGAGAAATTCTAAATATAATACTTGATATACATTTTACCCTTCAATAAATTCCCAGCTTTTTGTTGTCCGTTCAAAAGAATTTTCTGACTTGAATTCTAATGATTCTGCTGATCCAACTCTTCGAAAGAGAACAGTGTTGGACAAATTAATTAATCCACTAAGCTCAATTTATTTTTACTACTAGAAATTGAGAAGAAAATACTTTATTGTTGGTAGATAGAAAATGAAGAGAAAAAAAACTCGCAATCAAGATTTTATCCTGAATACATTTACAATACAACCGTGTGTAACAGCACTAAAATAAACTTATCTGGGTCGTATAAAAATTTAAATTCTCAACTATCACAACGAATTATCCATACAACACTGACTTGCACAAGTTTCCACGAAAATTTCAATCAATTTTCCCCTTCAATCGATTTTCCTGACACTTGAAAAACTTTATTTGCAATTTTTTTTAAGCACAAGGAAAGTGAAAAGTACCTGAATTATAAATGAAAAGTATGCTGTAATTACTTTAAATTATATATAATTGTTGCAATATGTGTTTATTTTAAAAGAATAATAGAAAAGAAGGGAAAAAACTTTCTCTTTCATTTCCTTTTTTTATTTAAAGATTTTCAACTCACTCAGTTATAGAGACTTGAAATTGGTTTAATTTTTAAACACATTTTATTTAAATAAACTAGTGAAAATCTATATTTTCCATGAAAATCAATATTGGCATTTTTCCGATATATGCTTTCATTCATTTTCCATGGTGTTTTAGTGCCTTTTACCACTCAATCACCCGGCGCCTCCACCATCCACCAGGCGTCTCCACGGCGTGGTAGACACATAAAAAAGTCTTGCCTTTGGAGTTGTAATTGCAGTAAATTGGTGTCAATTTAGTACATCCAAAGAGGATGAAAATAGCCTGTGACTTTCACGATAAAATACCCCGTATACGGTGTAACTAAAACACAGCTTTAATGCAGCAAAATGTAAAAGTTTCTGTCTCTCTGCGAAGGCATAAAGTTGGAAGGAGAAACTTTGGTGTGAGTGTGGAAATTGAATAAATTTCACAGCATAATTATCTCATTGTCGTTGAGGGAAGAGACATTTCTACACTCTCTTCCACTTCTCCTCAACCCCAATCCTTTTGAAGACTCTATTATTGAATAAACTTGTTAATCACCCACTCATTTGACGTTAATTTTACGTCATAACTTTACTACGTCAGCATTTGGGAGGTTTCGCGGTATGTTTGTACATATATAAAGTTTCTGGGAATTTGGATGAGAATAGATAGTTTATTAGGATGTTGCCTTCTCTACATATATATTATTTCCCATTCACAAAGATATTTTGTAAGTGGATTAGATTGGCAATTGCGGAGGCGCATTTCTAATTGAATTTAACTGTGGGGAAAAAAGATAGGAGCGGAGGAGGAATAGCGAAAGATGGCTACATCATTAAATTAATTTCCAACATGATTGGAAAGTCATTTTCCACTCAAACTGAGGGGTGGGAAAACGATAAAAGGGTATCATTTATTTTCTAACAACAAAACCACATACACAACATTTTATTTGCGGGATTTTCTCGGAAATCTATAAAACCCCTTTTCTTCGTGCCCATTTTCATTTAAGGGTGTTTTTCTCGAAGCTTTTAAAATGTCTGCGTGGGATATAATTAAATGGCACCTTGTTTACGCGTACACCACACATAATTTTCTTTGAAAAAAAAATCCACTCAAAACCCTAACCATGGTTTATTGTGCTTTAAATGCAACAATGTGCGAGGGAAGAAAAATATTTTAGAGTTCATAAATTCATGAAATATCTCCCTCAATTTAATCTCTCTTTGTTACAGGATGGTTTTACGAGAGTTTAATGAGGAAAAATCTTGAAAATTCACTTAAAACAAACCCAAAAGTAAATAATATACTTTGCGTCATATTTCCGGTACGACATTTCCTTTTGCAAACATCCCTCAAACAAAACATATTGTCTCATTTGGGTTGGAGATGAAGAAAATGGAGTCACACGGAGCATTATATCCTCTCTCCTTAGCGAGTTTTATTGTCATGATTTATTTAATGTCTCATAGTCTCTTGATTTATTCAACAAATGTGGATAAATTCCATTGTCTTTTTTTGGGTTAACAACTCACCCGGTAAATCATCACACAAAAGATACATTTAAATAAGCTCTGATGCAAAGAGACAGAGAGAGAGAATATAAGGAAAATTGAAGAAGAAGAAAAAGTTTGCAATTTGTGATCTATTCCACTTGTATGGCAAATAGAATTATATGTATTTCTCTGGCAAACTCGAGGAGAAATCTCTTTCACAATTTTGATGAAATAAACAATTTCTCACTCCATTTTCACTTTAATAAACTTCCACAATCTCTTGCACGAGGTGCAAAATGCCAAGAGGTGGAAAATTGAATGCGTAAATACACTGAGAAAATAGAGAAAAAAGGACACAACTGTGGATGTAATTCAATGTTGCAATATTTAATTGAATTACCTACGTTTCTCGCCTTTCAACTGTAAATCCTGCACACGTAAGGAAATGCTTTCATAGCAAAACGGAAAATTTATATTTGAAGGGAACACAGATGCTCTTCTTGCTCTTCGGGGAACTAAATAAATTTAATATATAGAATACATTGACGTCTGCTTCTCTATCAGGACGTGCACAATTTTTTGGGAAATATCATCAGAGGTGATTGAGAACAGAGGGATGTTTTAAAATTTAACTAACTTTAGACAGAATTAGATTCCAAATAAACAATTCTTGAAGGTTGGAATCTTAATAGATTATTTATGATTGAGATTTTGAATCAATTTAAAGGAATTTAAAATAAGAAAATTGATTATTTTGAGCTAAAAATCACAGAAATACGTAGATTTAAAGATCTTAAATAAACATTTTATTAAAAATTCATTGATAGTGAATGATTTAAGTCAATTTAAGAGAAATTCAAAGTTAGAAAATGAATTATCTTGAGCACAAGAATCCACAGATTTTGAGCATTAAAATTGTCTGAATAATTTATTTTATGAATTTTATCTTACACTTTAGACTGATAAAAATTCACAAATTTGTACATTATCGTTTCTACATTGTGCCCTTCCATATTCACTCTCTTGTTGACTCTTCATGAAAAGAATTCCACTGAAATCTCTTTCGATGGAATTTTCTTTTTAATTTAGAATAAAAATTCTTCTTTTCCCGAATGAGTGAAAGGCGACATAAATAAGCAAAAAAAAAGAAAATTCTCTGTACAGCTTTTTGTTGAATTCCTTTTACAAAAGCTCACTCCGGCATTCCTAATGTGATTGAGAGCAAGGAAAGTGAAAACATATCGAGTTGTATACAAAATTGTAAATATTTCACCTCAATTGTTCTCATTTCATCTCCCATTGAATTTTTTTTTCTTTTCCAACCAATAAAAGAAAAATAAAAAGCAATTGGATTTTATATGCGCAAGATGTTGAAATAACCTCATATATAGCAAGTATTATTGGCAATTTTACTTTAAATTATTTTTCTAATCGTCTTACATTCAATCAATCATTCACATTCGAATGGATTTTTTATGCTGGAGGAATGGAGCGAGTGCATAAATGCAGAATAGATGAATGAGGGAGCTTTTTGGATTAAGTTACCACGAGCTAGAGCTTTTTACGTTTCGTTCAGTATGAATTAAGCTCAACCACACGTAGGTCGTGTTGAGGTCAAAGTGAAGACGGGATTATTTTATTATTGCTTGTTATTATCTTGTGCGGGCAATCAAAAGTAATGATATCCAATGAGGGTGTATCGCAACTAATAATAATCCACTCAATTTTAATTACTCTGCGCCCTGCACATTAAGTGAAATTCCGGCTTCTCAACTCATTCGCCGTATTGCGTTGAAGCTTGGCGGCAATGTTGATGTTTCTGGGCTTTTCGGGGGAGGAAAAATGCGAACGACGAGTAAGTCTAATCCTAAAATAATTAAGATATAACTTTTTTTTCTGTCAGCCCAAACACAAACACGCTAAAATGAATTATGAATTAATTCAGGCGAGTGGGTGATTTCATCTCATCCAGAGTGGGCACAGGGTGAGATAATTTATTCTTCACCCACCCACCACCACCCGTCTGTTTTAGTCATATTGACAAAACAAAATGCGAAAATATGGTGGGGTTGTAAATGAAAATCCCTTCGCACTGCAGACTTTTCCCGCCCATCTGCATTTGCATGAGGTGGTGGTGATGTGGAAAAAAAATCATTGCATGGTGAAAATAGGAGGGAAAATGAGGACATGAACAGTTGAAATTTATCCTCACGACTCCCATTAAAATTCCTAATTAAGCAGCAAAGTAGAGAAAAGTTGAAAATAGAGCACCCAGAGAGTGACATTAAAAAATGTAACTTATTGAAATTTCTTTCTTTTTTTCATTCTTTCATTTTGCAATGCATGGAAAAGTCGCATTTTTTTTTCTTCTGAATAGTAGAGGAGGTATATTGAGGGGTTTGCGTTACAGAAATAGGGAGTTAAGTTTCTATTTCCGTACACATTTAATGTCAACGTCCACTTACTTTTCTTTTCCTTTCTTTTCCCACCACCACCACCCTCTCATTCATTTTCCCGCGATTGTTTTTTCCGGCTCTCCAGCATGCATGCAGTGCTGTGGATGTATGTGGAAAAAAAAGTGTGTAAAATATTCATAACCAGCTTTCTACGTAATTTTCAAGCATCACGCCAGGGAGATTAATGAATAAAAGATTGGAACAAAACCACTTTATGACGCTCGTTGGCCACACGGAGTGATGCTTTTTTTTTCAACCCCCATTCATCCCCAATACCTTTTCTTGGATGAAACAGGGATGTCTTTAACATCCCAAGACGAAGTTTTTGTATTTATTCTCTTGAAAAAAAACAACAACGACGACGACAAAGTGTTAAATTAATTATTTCTAAATGAATTATAATCAATGGGTGGATTTTCATGTGAAATGCAAACTTTCTGTATGATTTTTCTACGAGTTTTCTCAGCATTTCTTTGTGTAAGTGTGTATGTTAAAGCATTACTGCTGCCCGCATTTTTCTGACAAATGACTTGAAAACAAATCCGTAAGAAAATTTTATAGGAAAGTTGTGAAATTTAATTTTTTAAGCTTTTTTCCGTTTCTTGTGCAGAAAAGAAAATTGTGAGTTAAAAATTCGACAAGAGCTTTACATAATGTTTATTAAACAGACAAAGGTAATTGAAGATTAATTTACCTACGGTAACAATTTACACGTCTCGATAAATGTGGGTGTCAATGGTAAAAGCAGGAAACCCCATGATTAAAATAGGTGTGTGTTGGGGTACATAAAAAGGTACTCTTCTAAAAGGAAGTTTTTTTTTTCCTCTCCTACACCTTGCATGCTTTTCTTTTTTCCATCATTCCACATTTCCACGCTTATGGTCTTTAGCCATCGCCTGGTAAGATGGTGTGAATTATCCATCTCACTGCCTCTTTGATTTATCGTGCGGTGTAAATTGCAGACGAGGTGCTTTCTGCACACAGAATTTTCCACAATGAACCTCTGCCCTTTGATCCTTTCCATCAACATCTCTCCATGGCGTGCACGAATCCTGTTGGGGTATATGATGTATGTGCTATGTGTGGTGTACCATTAATTAATAAATCTCCAATTGCACAACATTTCATCTCCTTCCCGTCCCCCTCTTTCCACCGTCGTACGCCATATCAGAGAGAGAAAGAGGGAAAGAGGGGGATAATAAGTCAACCTCCCATTTAATAATACAACACGCAATAATTCAGTGATTACCCCTCAGACAGCCAGTGATTAAAGGGTGTGGGTGGGTTGCCCTCCAAGGCAGATAGATTGACATTTACTAAGCACGTAGACTTGAACTTTGCTAATTTCTACCGCGTGGAATTTTGATCTTTGGCATTTGATAGGGAATCATCAACAAACTGCCATGTTTTTGGGCAGATTCCTCGCAAAAGGGATGGAGGACTTATTTCTAGACTACACCTTCGTCCTACCTTCACATCCCCGAAAAAAATTATATTAATTAATTGGGCTAAAAATACCTTTTAATCTACTAATTAAATCATCCTACAACTGCAAATAAATAAACGAATATTAATTAATTCATTTAAATTTAAAATTCACGGATTAGCGCCAAAAATTCATTTTAATACCTCTTTAGGGACATTCATAATCCCCGTTCGCGCCGTCAGGAACATTTAATTTATTTACCTGTAATTTTCCTTTGTAATTTTTTTAGCAGTGCACCGACGCATGAAGGTATATAAAAGGAAACTTTAATTGCTCCTAAATTTTAAACATAAATTCCCGGAGTTTTATTTCCCAACATCCTGAAAGTCTATTAATTTTTTAATACTCGCAATAATCCAGCTAAAAGCACTATTAAATTTAAATGTTTCCATACTAAATTGTTCAATCTTAAAATCCATTTTTAATTTATTCGCAAAATAAATATCTCATGGGATTCGTCAAGAGCTCTCAGTGTTACATGAAATGTATATCTGTAGGGGAGAGCGGGGCTAATAAAGTCACTTAAGGGTTTAAAAAAAGCCTAAAATATAATATTTCCTAGCTAGATAGAACAAAATGATCTGAGAAAGAGTTGTAGGGCAGTAAATTTCCTAAAAAAATGAACAATACATTTCGTTTTATCTATTTGGGAAATATGATATTTTGAGCTTTTTCTAAATCCTTAAGTGACTTTTTCAACCCCGCCCTCCCCTATAGGTAGAAAAAAAAACTCACGAAATCCATTTGAAAGGAAAAATCCAGTTAAGCTTGGGACTTTTGGGGGTATTTCATCAGCAGCAGAGTGTTGATGAAATTCTCAAAGTGTTTTCTGCTGTTAAATAGAAAATTTTCATCACACCAAAGGGATCTGAAGGTGCGTTCTGGAGGTGAAAAAAAATCCACACAATGCAGAATATTGGATTATATGAATAAGAAATAAGATCACGCGGCGTTCTCATTTTACTTCTTGTCTCCCTAATCCCATTTTGTTCTTTTGCACAAAGCTTATTTGAGAGAGTTTTGCAAGAGAAAAAAAATGCGAGGAAAAAGACAGAGAGTTTGTAGCAGATGCGAGGAAAGTTTCATTATTGGTATGTACTCAAGACACATTTTCTTACAATGAAAGCAGGGGTAGAGGGAAGAAGAAGAACTTTTCCACACACATTGTCGTATTTTTCCATTGAGAGTCCATTTGAGGGAGGAAATCGATGGGATACGAGAAAAACTATAAACAATACTGGCGGTTGTGAAGATGTGTGTAATTGAATATTGATGATGGGGCTCATTTGGTGTAAGCTCTGTCTCCCTCTCACTTAGCTATTTGTGTTGTGTGGACTTGCAGCCACTGAAGGTGGGAAGAGTGGGTGGGATGGACGTATATAGTAAAGTTCAAATACAATTGATGGAAAACTCCGAGTGAGAGTCAACGACCATTGACTGGTTACACAATTGCAAAAGTCACGGAAAATTTCACCCCCATATTCCGTGCTTGGGGAGAATACATCGCATAGCTAAATCAACCCATGGGGATGCTCAATAAAGTGCTATAACACGGACTTACCATATCATTTTGCTTCACTTCCAGAGCCGCTCAAGCTGCCGCCGCCCTCGCTGCCCAGACGTGTGGCGGGAAGTCCTCGAGAGGCCGTCCTGCACCCCTTCTACGTTCCAGAACACTGCCTGCCATCATTGTGCCCGGAATTTCAATTCTGCACACGCAAATCGATCCAAATCGCCTCAATACCGGTGAGATTATATTTCCCTGCCTTTCTATACCACACTATGCTATATTAGCATAAAAGTCTTGCACTATGTATCCTTCAAACATAAAGCTCTTTTGTGAAAAGATATATTTATACTAAAAATTAAATTTTCACATTTAAAAATTTGAAAATAATTAGAAGAGAAATTAATTTAAAAAATCATTCTGCCGGAAAGTTTATTTTACAAAAGTTTGTTTTACACTAACAATATCATTTGCTTTAAATTATTTAACATCAATAAACAGAGCTTACAAAAGCATGCAAATTGAATGAGCAATCAAGTGGTATTTCATTTAAAATCTCATAAAGATAAAATGGGAAATATAAAGCTAGCAATTATGGTTAAAAAATCATTTGATTTTTTAGAGAAATGTGGGGGTTAGTTGTTGATTTTCTTTATAAATAATTTTTTGAATTAATAATTGAGATCGAATTTTTAATTTTTTTAATCGCGATGATAATATTTTAAGCTTTTTTCAAATCTCTTTAGGCTCAATGAACAAATTTTCAGTATAAAGTGAATTGTCTCCTTACAAAAAGCATTTTTTTATTGAATATGAATATGAGCGTAGAGGGCAGTTTATTGATTAATGTTCATTCAATTATTAAATTACTTTTAATAATAGCCTCAATATTCCTGTTTAA
This sequence comes from Lutzomyia longipalpis, assembly GCF_024334085.1. Lineage (NCBI taxonomy): Eukaryota > Metazoa > Arthropoda > Insecta > Diptera > Psychodidae > Lutzomyia > Lutzomyia longipalpis. The sequence goes on from NC_074707.1 coordinate 48,317,914, forward strand.
CATTCAATTATTTACCTATTGTTCCATTAATAAAGTGTGGAGAATTTTATTGAAACAAGTTGAAAATTGATTGAAAGCAGTTAATTGTTGAAATTATCCACTCCATCACAATGTGTAGGGGTGGATTTGGTTTTGATTGAATTTGTGTCTCTCACAACTTAAGGGATGGTCACGTTATTTTGGAAACTCTACAGGAACAAAATGGCCAAAATGTGAGAATTTCAAATAATTTTTTTGAGCACAAAAATTTCTTTTCTAAATCGAAAGTACTTAATTCTTATCAGTATTTGGCCATTTAACAAGAGTGCAAGCAAATTTCGAATTTTTGGTTTCAAAATTGGCCTGAAAATTGCTCTTGAAAGTCCCCGAGTTTCCAAAATAACGTGACCATCCCTTATATAAAATATACAAAATCCCATTCACAGTGAAATACCTTTAGCCACGTGAAAGTAATTCCATTAAAATTCAATGTGATCTTTTGCATAATTCAGCATTTAAATAAATTAAAACAACTCCTTGTGAGGATGAGAGCTATGAGAGAAATATGCTTGAAGGATACTCTCAGGAGGGAATTTCTAATGCGAGAAATCTGTGCAAGATTTCAAGTCCAATAGTGTGGTGGTTATTTCATCGTTTGCAATGCATTTTGCATTTAAATTGGATAAAAATCTCACTGAGCTGCATCCCAATTTCGCGAAAAGTGTTAACAATCTTGGCAAAGATTGTATTATCAATTCAAATTAAATGTCATGCGGTTTGTCGTATGGATTTACTTTGTATTCAGTTCAAGAATTTGTCTCTCTGAGAATTTTAAATGAAATGTAAAGGTTAGAGCTCAAAGAGCTACAGGAAAAATTTTCCAGAGAGAAATTCTTGTGATTTCCCAGAGTTACTTGAAGATGATAAAGAGCATTTAGATACTTTAGCACATTTGATATTTTTCTACCAATTTTTCATAATTGTTTAAAGGTAACACAAATTTTTAACCCTTTGGAGACAACTAACTTCCATACAGATTTTTCTAGCAGTTCTTGATAATCGCCTGATTTCTAACGTTTCTAACGGTTTTCAATATCTGTTCTAGAGTGATAAATTTTCAAATTATTACTTTGTAACGGAAAGTTTAAAAAAAAAACCTTTAAAAATTAAATAATAAAATTACAAACAGTCAAAAACTTTCCCTTTTTTTCGTAATATCCGCTAAAAGCATTTTCCAAGCGGAAATTAATTAGGATTGAGTACTTTTTAACCTATAAACTCATCGTACTCGATAATCTAATTGAGATTGATGTTCATACATGTATGTATATATTTACATTTAAATTTAGAACACATTCAATACAGTTGAGGGGTGTGTCGAGTACATGAAAATCAGTGATCAACGAGTGTCCCATAAATCTCTTTTAAATGTAATTATTTTTGCTTTGCCACGAGGAGGAGTATACTCGCAAAAAACCCCGCTGTTACAGCCTAAATCACAAAAAATGGCAAAAAAGGGGTTGGTGCGTTTACTACACCCTCTCCAATGAATTTTCCAGCAAATTGAATGATATAATAATCCATTTTGTATGCTGTTTTTATCCTTGTTAATTCTAAGTGAATCATCAGGCATGTTGGGGCCTTATCAGCTTTGTTCAGAGGCTGCGACACACAGTTTATCAAACCAATTTGTGTACGATCCACCTCAATAATGACAATGAAATTTAATATCCATTTTGCACACATTTAGGGGAGTTTCGGAACAAATCCAATATACCTCTGAAAAATTAATGGTTTTAGTAATTAATGGGGAATTGAAGCTAAATTTAAATACCTGTAAATTATTCTGCAATTCTCCCTACATTGATTTTTCATTTATTTCTTCATTATGCTGTATCTGCATATCCTGGTTGATTCTGGGTGTAACACATAGCGCCTAAATGTTATGCAAATTGGATAAAATTCTTTACTTTCGATACGGGAAAGTCCCAGCCAGAGGAAAGCAAACTATTCCCATATATAGCATAATATTAACAAATGGATTTTTTTCTCTTTTGCAATTTTCCAGAGGGTTTTCCCAACACAGGCTTCGCTGCACGTTTATCCCTCCAGCCACGTACTTCGCCAAGAATCTCCCTGACCAGCGATGATTCAAGTCTCGATTACCGACGCAGGAGTGCCGGTACCTTCTCAACGACATCAACAACGAGCAACACGGCGATCAATACCGCCGAGCCCTATATTTATGCCTTTGACGACCTGGAACGCCATCCGGATGGAACTGTGGTGCTACGGTGAGTGCACCCTCCTTGAGGAGGACCCCCATCCCATTTTTCTTCTTCTTCTTCCTTTTTTTGCGCCATCAAGGTGTCATTGCACCATACACGGCTAACAATGGGCGATGATAAATTGCGCGAGAAATCCTACAGAAGCTCAATTTCATTTCTCAGCAAAATGCTTTTCTTTTCCTCAAGAGTTAACAACCGCGGATAAAAGGAGGTAGAAATTCACCCATGAGGAGTTTATTTTCAAGGAAACATCTTGCTATTTTTATTTTTCTCTTCCTGTTGGAGAATTTTGGAAATTTTTGCCATTTGAGGATTTTCTTTATTCTCATCATTTCGTGCTCATGGCAATTTTTGTGCTAAATCTTTCCCAGAATTTTATGGTCCAAATTTCTTTCCTCCCTAATGGCATTGGGTAATGTAGGAATGACCCTGTTTTAGTTGCTCTATAGGATAAAGCTTTTCAGGAAAAGAAACTCTTTGGGAGAAACTTTAAAATTAAAAAGAAGCCACGAAAAGAATTTGCTGGAGAGTGTGTAAAGTCATGCGGTGGAAATCAATTTCCTCTAAGCTGACAGGAAAATTTGTAGTCTTTTTAAAAGTTCTCTCACTCAGAGTGTTTGTTATACCTATGTATGAAACAAAGCTCAACTGAGGGGTGGTAAATTTTCAATTTTTTTAAAGCATAAAACGTTACGAGAAATTAAGAAAAAATAAATAAATTTATTTAATTGAAGTAAAATAATGCGTTGAGAAATATTTTTTGGGCTCGTTTCGAATTAATCCTCTTTTTCCTGCGGAAGACTCCTTGGGCTTGTACCATCAGGAACTTTGCGGATGGATCACATGCTTTGCTAAGTTATCCCTTAATGGACTGAAATTATGACTAAATATCTCAGCCAGTAAATTGTTTAAAAAAAACTGTTCCATAGTGAATTAAGAAGCTTCAAAATTAATTTAAAAAAATTAAAAAATTATATAAAATTGATGAGAAAATTCTAGATTAACTTTATATTAGAATTTATATTTAGCCATAAACCCCTTGACCCAATAAGTGAGAATTCTTCCTTGTCATCGCTTCAGCACCATGCCAAAAAGTAGGAAGTGTGTGCACTTGAAGGAAAAGTGCATTAAAGTGCAATTTTACAGAAGCATAAAACTTGCGAAAATTACCTCGTAAACTGACAATAAATCCCTCCAATTTTCATACACCTTTTCCCCCATATAAAAGCTAAGATGAAGAGATTCTCTGTGGATTCCCTGTAGCATCCAATGGTTATGGGGAATGAATTTAATTTTGACTATGTAGAACTTTTTCTTGTGAATTTTCTCATTTAGCGCTCACTCTCTCAGCGTAGATGGTTCCAGGGTTGGTTCCTACATGGTCATAAATCTTGTGACCACCCTCCCGCCGGAAATTGTCTCATGGCACTCAATTGAATTACACCACAAATTAAATGGAACCCCACCGCCCCTTGCATAGCTTGGAAGTTCTCGGATAGTTTTCACCACTCCAATGAAGCAATTACTGAATATTAGTACAAAGCACGTGTCTTCTTCGTGTCACATGGGCATGTTGAATGCCCATATAAGGGGCTTTCACCTCGCCATGCTGCAATAAAGCTCTGATGGTGCTATAGGTTCAAAAGTTTTCGACTTAAGGAGAATTTTTAGGGAGATTTTCAGTGCTTTGTTACTGTTTATTTTTTTCTTTAACAGAAATACCGAAAGCTTTGGAAAAATCCTATTTCAACACTACTAAATTCAATTTCATTTTCTCTTAAAAGAACTTGAACAACTTGAAACTTAAGAGAATAAACCTGATGTTAATTAAGCCAGAAACTTTTTGTCCCCTAATTTAGATTTCATTGCTGTCCATAAAGTCAGGAGGGCTTCCAAAAAAAGCGAAATGTGTCAAAAATATAATTGCAGCAATTTTCCCATCCTCCAAACATCCAATTTGTGAGATAGTTTGCAAAACAATCCGCAATGTCCATCAAAATGCTGCGTGTAAACTTGTACACTAAATCATTCGGACTTTTCAGAGAGTTAACAAAATTTTCCAACAGAGTGAAAAACTCATTTAAATTTTGTAGGTAAATAAAATTGCATTTGTGAGTATGTGGCGTATAAATTGTGACGCAAAAACTCCATCAAATCGACCAAATCAATAATTTCCGGCTAAGGGAAAATGTATATGGGAGAAGATTGAGGAAATTAAATCATCAACCCATGGAGACGTGGTGGAGGAGAAGGTGGGAAATCAACATTAAATCCTTTCTCCTGCCTTTCAATGTGAAATTACGGGTGTAATTTAATTTATTTGTGAATGAGTGTGCCAACAAAGAAAGTCCCCATGTCTTTGCTAATTACAGAACATTCTGTTTTCCCGCGCGCGCCCTTTTCTCGCCATTTGATTTATAACGTTAACATACATATATACGAAAAATACTCTACCACGCGCTTCTCCCCGTGGAGTTCTATACAAGAGATGTGAGTAGTGCTCGAATTTTCATGGGAATTTGCATTGCCAGAGTTGGACAAATTGAACATTGGAACAATGACGGTGTGAATTTTTTTTAGTTTATTTTTTGTAGGTCAAATACAGAGAGTATTTTTATTGACATGAATTCAGATTTTTCACATGTGCCATGAATAGAAAAAAATCCTCTCTAAAGGATTTTCCTGGAGGGATTTTTCCCGTAACACCAATAATCCTGTTTGTACTGATAGTTCACTGAGCTTTGATTGTGAAGTTTATTTGTAAAACCGGAGCTTTTTGTTGTTGACTTTCAGCATCCCTGCACCCCATGTCGTTGCCGCGAGAGCCTATAGAATGTCCGGTGGAAGTGCATCCGGTCCGTCGGGTGTCGCAGCCACTTCAGCCTCAATTTCCGACACATCTGGAAGCTCTGCACAGGGAACAACAAGCTCCCAAGGGGGAACAACAGCTCTCTACAGATTAGCCCGACTTCTCAATCAGTCCAAGACCACCTCAAGTCCTGTCCTCAAAGATGATGCCCCACGGAGGTTATCATGGGAGAGGTAAGTCTAAATAATTTTTTTTTATTAATTTTTATTCAAATCTTTCTCTTCAAACTCACTTTATTGTTTTTATTATAAATTGCCAATTACAATGTGAAATATTAGGAAATTCTTTCAAAAACAATTTTATTGTGTTCAAAACTTTGCAAAAAAAATTTTATAGGTGAGACTGGGTTAGTGTGGATTACTTTCTTTTAATTTATTTTTTCAAGAAAATAAGTTTTAATCTGACTCCGCATCTTCCATTTGCTTAAATTGATAAATAATCGTGAGATTCATGGCAATGGAGCAAAAAATCTGGAAGAAAACATTTTATGATTAAGGAAATATTTTGAAAAACAATTCTGAAAATTATACCATAAATATGCCTGAATTGTTAATGACAAAGATATTTCCTGCATAAACTTGGGGTTCTGAATGAAATCTGTAACGTGCATATTTTTTGAAAATTATCCATAATGGGGGAATTAACGTCCAATTCAAAAATGTCTCCAAAGAGGGGAAGAGTGCTGAAAATTATGTATATGTGTGTGTGTGTATCAGCTGGTTGCCCGCTGCTCTGTCAGTGGGCCCAGCAGTCTCAATTTGATTCTCTTGGGGAAAAGACCCATTAAATTTTCTTTTCTCCCAAAAGGGATAAATTCTGTGAAGTCCTTGAGGAGTGCTCTACCACTCCTCCCGTGAAGCTAGAGGCTATCCAGAAGCCTGTGAAGAGAACGAGGATCCGTCTGTGCCGGAATTCTGCTGGTCAGGAGCTGGAAGGAAGAAATTTCCCCCTGTATTGCACCGAGGGGATTGTAAGTCCCAGAAGAACCACTAGAGGGGCTACGCCCTACCCTTGGGGATCTACGAGAGGTTCCGGAGACAACCCGTCCTGCCCTATAGAAGCCACCGCATAGTAGGGCTACGTTCTGGCCCCAAGAAGCCACCGACAGCACCAGAGGGCCACACCCTACCTCGAGAAGCCACAGAAAGCAGAAGACGTCGTAGAAGAGAAGGAAGCGACACAAGATTTCTCCCAAGAAGAAGAAGACAAATTTTGTATATTGAGAGGAGAATAAACTGCCCCGTGTGGGGAAAAGAGGAAAACGAACTCTATAAATCTATAAAGTCGAAATTGCTGCTTGTTGAATGTAATTTCTTCGCTGGATTGGATTTCTATGGCTGATTTATGATTTATGTTGAATTTTATACGCAGCAATACTTTTACCTGGAAAATCAAATATTTCAATAATATAGCCACGTTTTCCCCTAATTTTTTTGAATTACCTGTTCATCGAGCTTTTGCCCTAAAAGAGTCAAATATGATGTAACCGTGATACACCTTGCGAACCAACAGATAAATGTAATTATGTTAAGTTCCGTAACTGAATGATCACCAAAGTACAGATCAAAGAGCCAGAAAATGCAGTAGAAAACCACAGAACTGAGGAGTGTGTGTTGAATTGTAGCAATAAGAGCGAGTCCACCGACTCCATCATTTATTTGTGGAAAGAGGTTAAAGAATTCTTTCAATAGTTTCAAATATTGAATATTATTTTTCCTTTCAATCTTCTCCAGAAATAATGCAAAAACTGTTATTTGTCGGATTAATCCACAAATGTAGAGAATATTTATATCATTAGTAAGCGTTGCAACAAAGTACATGGTATGAGTCAATATTTCTCTAACGCTCATACATGCAACATTGTCGAGAATCAGGTAGTAAGCCAAGTTAATTAACACAGTAAAGAATACTGAGCTCACTGCACATATTATACTGAGATAGTAGAAACTAATAATATAGTTTAATAATCTATAATAATCTATAATCTTGAATTAGAACTTCTTGGAAACTCTTCATTTTCTCCAAAAGATCTAGGTGTTGAGAATTGCGAAGGTAACCAATGATGAATATAAGAATAAAGGTCACTCTAACTGTTACACTGTCCACAATAAACACAATTCTCTCAACATAACCATGTTTAAGGCCATAACTTGCCTTTTTTGAGCCAATATATTTAAAAACTAGGTCTGTAACGCCACAACCGACACAGATGAATGCAAAAATTAATTGCAAAATGTAATTTCTTTTACTATTTCTACCACCCTCATTGTAATTTGGGATTGTAATTATCTTTTGAAGTTTAAAGAGAAATCCCAAATTTTGTGGAAAATTCATTGTCTTTCGATTAAATGTTAAAACAACTTGATCTAGCGAGAGTTTAGCGGGAAATGCCAAATTAATTTGAAGGGAAAACAAGAAAAATGTTCCTTCAATTAATTTCATCTAGATCAAAATCCATTTAATCCAAAAAGAATTAACGAAATTAAGTTAATTTCTTCACGGGAAATGAAAGGCGCAAAAGGTATATAATTTTCATTTCTCTGAAATTATTTTGATAGTTTGTTTATCAATGTATTTGACAAAGAGCTTTGATCTGCTATGTAATTTGAAAACTTGTGAAAGCTTTTAATGAAGCTTTCCATGAACTATAATTTACATAAAGAGAGGGTTCGAAATTGCTTTTTTAATATCACAAATTGTAAATATATGTAGGGGAACGTGGCCCAATTCTGACCTTCTTCGAGCTTTTTTTAATCAGCTATTAATTAAAAACGATAAACCTTTAATGTAAAAAGTTATAGGAGTAAAAAGAGCATTAAATGCGGGCTTTCAAATGATACTCAATTTAAAAATATTGCTTTTTATTTTATACCATTTTTTTCTCATTCTGCGTGGACCTTTGGAGGTGGAAATTGGGCCACGTTCCCCGATACATTTACTTTGTATTGATTGAAGCTTCGAAGAATTTTCTCCTGCATTTCCTTTGCATACAAATATTGTAAATAGAATTGCCAATTTCATTACATTTCAAAAGCTCTAAAGCTCTGTGAAGATTTATATTTTGCTCCTTTCCCTTTCTCTCCGCAAACTTGACTAAGAAAGGGGTAAACAAAACAATTCATAAGCCCCCGAGGGAAAAAAAATGGGAGCAAATATGAAAAATCAGAGCAGATGTATTATAAAATTTCTTTTAGGTCAGGAAATGGCATAAATTCAAGATTGTGCAGTAAACATTCCAAATGACACCATTTCTGGAGCTTTTTTCCTTCTTGGGGCGCCTCCACTTGGCAAGTGTTTGTCGAAAGATGAAAAAAAATGGGAAAAATTCACTGAATAAACAAGAATCCTCCAGAGAGGGAATGTTTGCCAAACATCAATGTCTGTCGTCCTATTTTCTCTCCACACCACGAAATATACAATGGTGTGGGCGATGAGATTATCTTCAAAAATTCCCTTTTTGGCAAAAGCTCTCAAAGAGGATGGACTTCAAAAATATAAAACATTTTCTTGACTTGTTGGCTTTCAAAATGATTTTCTGTATCAGAGGAGATTTAAAGTGATGTCTGACAGATTCCTCAATCGCTCCTACAATATCTTCTCCTCATCCATCCCCTCTGTTCGTTGTGTAATTCACATCCTCACATTGGTGGCAATATGCGGAGGATTATGAAAATATCCTAAAGGAAAGGAAAACAATGTCGATAAAACGTTTTTGGATGTGTGATTTATGCTGGTGGAGAAGATTAGAAAAATCTGTTAGGAAAGCAGCTTTTTTTCATATGAATTTACATTAAATGAATCATAAGCTCTTTAGTGGTTTTTCTTGCTCGCTAGACAGCCTACATATTTCCCTAAGATATTGTATGTAGGGAAAGTATTAAATATAATTTTTCTTTAAGCACAATTTTCATATCTTTGAACGTTATTTTGATAGCTTCAAATTAGAATTCAATGAGCTTTATAGCTTCTAGTCTGAAAAAAAATCAAAAGCTTCTCTGAATAATTATTTGAGCTTTTTCTATATAGATTGTGCTTCATTAGGAATTCTATTGAAATCAAGATTGGTTTATGCTGCGAAATATATAGATATTCAGCATGATGAGAAGAATAAAATAATATTCTCATCATGATAAATATAAAATTGAATAATTCATAAACTTTTCGATATTTCCAAAAGAAGAATCCAATAAATGATGCTATGAGGATTGTGGAGTCAAGAAGCTATCACACCTACATGAAGTAAACCATCCCTTAGTAGAGTTCTCTAAAAGGAGCTTTCGAAGGGCAAAAAGAGGACCCTCTTTGCATACCTTTTTACACGCATCGTACACATATAACGGAAAAAAAGCTACACCAAGTGTTGATGGGAAATTGGAGTGACATTTAGATCAATAGTAAATAATTTATGTAGAGGGATTCCGTAGACTTGATGTGGGACCTTTCCAGATGGGGGATGAGGGGAGGGGCTCTACGGTGTGAGGGTCAGAAAATCAAGAGTGTCACCCCTTATATACGAAGGTATTCAACAACACCCTCTCGACTTCCGCCACGTCGTCGCACTTACGGCACATTTATTATTGATAGCAAATATATGATACTGTCACTCATCCTGACAATTAACTTAGGACTCCCATTTTGGAGTATATATCCTTGCATACGTTGTACGTGGAGATGAATGATCTCGAAATGTTGGATACCTGTACCCATTGGTGCATGAAAAATTGAAAATATATACCGAGAAACACTTTGTACGCGCAGAATTTTCACGTAGAGTGGCATCAAAATCAGTTTTCAGGGAGCTTTTAGTGCTCCTGTAGCCCTATTGCACATATAGTGGAATTTCGCCTATGTAGTGCCAAAAGGTCAAGGGGGCAAATAGTGTACAAAGCTCTCTCGCTAAAAACTTTCAACAGCATTTTCATTAACACAAAAGTGCTATTAATTCTCTCACACAGTTTGAAACTTTAACAATGAACGGACAAATAATTTTATTTTACGGGCAAAAGATAGCTTAACGCTCTACAGTAAGAATATTTTCACACACTGATGATCACAAGGATGATCCTACAAACTATTTAAAGTACCTCTCGATTGTCCAGTGAAGCTGCGTTCTTCTCTATTGACCTACAAAATATATATGTACCATGTAGGTACCTGTCTGTGGTATTATATTCAAGAAGATATAAGCACAAAAGAATGAGAAGATTGGGTGATAATAGAAAATGGAACTGCTGCGGAGAAATTCAATAGAATACAACGTAATATGTGAAATTGAGAAGCGTGAAAATGCAATTTTTCAATAAGATACCCCCACCCACACACTTAAACTTCCAAAATGACTTTTCTTTCCCACCCAAAAATATTCCAACCTTCGAGAATAAATACGCTAAAAGTTGATTGAATAATACTTGAATTTCGGGCTCTATTTTTCTGCAACGGAATACTTATTCTGTGTGGGAATTTTGAAGAGGAAAATTCAATTTAGTGTTTTTTTCACTTTTCTTTATTTTCCGACCCCCATACTGAACTTTATTAAAGTCAACTTAGAGTTGAAATTATTTTAACATAACATATAGGGGTCTCGCATTTTTGATTCTCCATTTAATTTAACTTTTCCCCAACAATTTTCTTTGACACTCTTCGGGGGTGCTTTTGATGTGGGCTTGATGGCTTTTTCTCGCCCCCGCACGTTTTAACACGGAAAAAAATACATAACTGCAAATGGGATGGCGGAAGTGCAGTGTGCTGAAACTTTTGATGAATTTCAGAAATTGTGTGGATGGGGCGCTACATTGAAGGCCATGCTTTGATAAATTAAAAAGCAAATGCAATGCGACTCCTCGTACTGTGTGACTTTTTTATGCTCTCAGCATATTTCTGCTAAATTCTTTTACAGAAGTGAGAAAAAATTCCAATGCAGGGAATTGTGGCGTCAGTGGTGTAATGGTTAGCATAGTTGCCTTCCAAGCAGTTGATCCGAGTTCGATTCTCGGCTGACGCACGCTTTTTGCACCTTTTTAACATATTAGAATTTTAATTTTTAATTTTGAGGAATATTTTGTGAGACACAGTGTCTCCAGATTAATTTTATCGTGAACAATTCCTTGAACTTTATCATCAAGTTTGTGTTATCAACGTGTTAAGCTTTCCTTATCATGTATGAGAGATTATTCATTTATCTGCCTCTCTCTTTTGCAGAAGAGATCAAAACAACCGTCTTCCACGTTCTGCCAGCATTGATTCAATGGTGGAGGCGGTTTGGAGTGATTCTCCGCGACCATCACTCACGCCCTCCGCTGCTGCAATGCCCATCGTGACCATCGTTCAACCACAGCCATCCCCGCAACTTCTGCAAGTCAACTATGCTGACACACCAAGTCGTCGGGAGAGTCTTCTGAGTCCCAGTACAGGAAGAAGGAGCAGTAAAGCATTCCGAGGGATTGCCGGTGAGTACTTCCTCTTCAAAAGAAAAATCTCAACTGTCCCTTTCCCGCCAACCAATAGTGTGTGTGTGTACACAACTTTGCGAGCTTTCGAAGCTTCAAAAAGCTCAGAGTAATAGCAAAGTTTCCAAAAGATCAAAATCAATGCATCTTCCATACCTCTAGCTAGATGAAAATTTAATTTAACACCGGAAATTATTATATGTTCTATCAGTAAAACCATCTATATTCTAATCCATGAAGAAGCCACATTCCGTGTGACTTTATTAAAATTTTAGTGTAATAATTCTCATCGCGCTGACGGGAAGTTTAACTAAAGTTTCTCATTAAGAGGGGATTAAGTTACCTATGTACATACATACATGAAGTACCCCAAGACGAACCTTCCTCAATTTCATATCACTCTACACCGATGAGTTGGTAACTACTTACTTGTTAAAAGAGTTTATCTTGTGAATAAGCCGTGAAGACAGCAGAAATTCTATTAAACGTTCGCAATTGAGTCACTAAAATTACATGAAAGTTTATGAAAAGCACGATAAATTGGAGTTTGTTTCAATTTTCTCGTTATTGTCGATGTTTTGGATTAAATTTCCTCATTTTATAACGTTTATAATTTTTTTATTCCTGATTTTCTGGCTAAAATGCTTGAAGAAATTATTTATTGAATTATTAGTAAAAGGAAATCATCAAATCTCATTCAATTCTTACATTTCTTCTGCAATATAATAAATTCTTTGACCATAAAAAAGATTTAAAAATAAATACTAAAAGTTTGCTAAAGAACCTTAAAAGTCCTTAAAAAACAATTTAAAAATTACTTTGTAATGTTTGTATTGACTCCAGGCATCACCCTGTTGTGTCTTTGCAATCATTTACCAACTACCAACAGTCACAAACACAATATTATTCCATAATACAAACATACATTCCAAAATACCTGCAATTCTTCTCTCTCTCCCTCCACTCTGTGAGGTGTTTGTGTTCACCTGAGAAAATACATCTGCACAATAGTTTAAATTACGCCACAGCCACGCGTATTTTACACGCGAACATTTGGCTCGCACATGGTGCACCAAGAAAGTGTTTTGAAATTAAAGTCACGAAGACTTGGATGAGAATTTAAAAACACATTAACAATATCTCAGAGTGTGTCTTCCTCTATTTAAATTTCTTCTTTGTTTTGTCCAAAAAAAAACTTTTACCTTTCGCAGCACCACGGAAGCATGTGTTGTTTTGTTCAAATAAACAGCAAAGTAGTATTATTCCATGATTAATTCATATTTAAACGAATAGCTGAAATAATATTTTTTTCTCCATTTATTAAATAAATAGCTTTTACTTTTTATTCACGAAAGGGAAACCCAAAATGTCTTATGAAATACAATTCAAAAGGGGAGGGAAAAAAAGTGAAAAATAAATGATTTAAGCAGGAAAATCGATTAAGAAGATGGTCAATGCGGATATTGGAAGTTATAATTTCATTGGAACATCCGTGATCGTTAAGATGGATCGTTTTTCTCGATCGATGGTGCGTCCGCGCGACACGAAAGACGGGGAAAAAGATCACAGAGTGAAAAGCAAGACATTGGCCATAGTAAATGTATGTCGTGGAGGAAGAAAATAAGTATAAAGAACAGACAGAAAAGTACGTTTGAAAACGGTTACAACTAAAAATGTTCCTTTTTACATGAGCAAGAAAGAGATCGCGCGCGCGTCTTAAACTTTACATCAATTGGCTAAGATCGCAAAGGCACAGAGGCGGCTTATTTTATGAATTTTATTTATTTTATTTTATTTAATTGTTACAAAGAAAATCTTAGTTCTGTTTGGATTGGAAAATGCAAAAGAAAGAGCAAGATTTTCTTTATATTTAAATGCTTGAAAAACAGTTTAACCTTCAACGAAGAAAATGTCTACATAAAGTTTCTTCTGGACTTTTCGTTCTCTTAAGCCCTTCATCAGGCTCTAAAAACTTCTCAATGATCAATGAATGTGCAAAGATAAAATATTTTAATCTTATTGAATAAATTTCGTTCCACTGTGTTAATTATCTTTAAGAAGATCTCAAGATGATACTTTTCTTAAGTATAACTTTTTTTAAAAGAATTTAATATAAAGACTCAAAAATACGCCCCTGCATTCTCTCCGTGTATTCATAAAACATATTTTTCAAGCCTTCTCCGGACTGGTTTGCTTCGAGGTGTTCAGTTGTTGTCTGTCTTGCTTGGCTTTCTTTCCTTTTGTGTTCGCAGCTCCGTGGAGACTTTTGCGATCGCGCTTATTTGAAGAGAAAAAAATGGCCATTTCATCTGCTACACAAGCAATTTATATCAATTTCTCTGCGATAGTTTAGCAAAAATGTGTTTTCTCATAATCAAAACTCAATTGATCTTAAGTGCAAATTAACCCATTTAATCACTCTGCATTTCGTGATCTTCTTAAAGGTGAAAACAAGGTGTATGTGTGTGTATTTGTGAGTTTATTTGATGTTGCTCTTTTTTTAAACCTTCAATGCTGTGCTGAAGATCAACCAATAAAACACCCCAATGCATTTTCTACGCGTCTCTAAACTCTCTTGTTTTTCTGCTCAAGTGCTCTTCTTCCCATTCCTCAACTTCGGAAATTAATGCTCCAATGCACATGAGTAGTGATCAGTGAGTTAAGACAAATGGATTAATTGATCGTGATGGTATTTCTTACTTCATTACTATATGGGAAGGAATTAATGAGACGTTCACTAACGCTCCCCGTGCTCAATGTGAGTGATCTCCTTCTGTGATCATTTTACGTGTCAATGTGTACATGTAGTTTCATACACAAGAACAACAAGAAAAAAAGTTCTTCGACAGTGCTGAAAAGTTGAAGAAATTCTTCTTTGCAAACATATCACAATCCAATTACAGTTTATTCCACCAAAAGAGCCAAAACACGGCCAAATTAAAGGGTTCACCTTTAGTCAAGAGCGAGTGTTCTTTTTTTTTCTGCGTGTCTTGTGAGGAATTTTACGCAGCTTGAAGAAAAAAAAGTTCACTGACTTCAATGAATTTTATTAAAAATTAATTCTTCTTTGCAAGTGTCTTGACTTGATGCTCTTGACTGTGAAATTGATGTGAAAAAAAAATATAAAACAACTATATTGAGGATTATTAGTGTTATTGATATGAAAAAAACTAATGCTTGCGTAGCATAAATTGGGCGAAGCATCATCTCTGAGTGAGTGAAAATAAACGAGAAAATTGATGATGTTTGGATGGAAAACCTCTCAATAAATTGAGATCCTCACAGCCCACTTGGGGAAGAAGCCAAAAAGGTGCTGTGTGTGAGAAGGTCAGAGGGTCAAATGAGGGCAAACTCCCACCCAATCTTAGGTTTTATCGTACCAATTAATCATGTTGACTTGAAGTTGATTATTTCATGAAGATAGAATTTATGAGTGTCAACTGCGTGTAAGAAGCGCAAAAAACTAGGAAAAATTGCAACTATTTCTTATCCACGAGGACACGGTGTGCCCCATTACCTCATGTACGCCCAGATAAATCAGTGTGAGTCTGCTGTATGTGGTATGGGCCCAAGGAAGGTGTAGACAAAGTGTGACGGAGACATATCATCTCCGGAATCTCAATCTTTATTGCAATTTCATGGAGTAAAGGAAACCCCCAACCGTCGAGAGTCGAGAAACCAACAAAAAAAATCAGGTAATTTTCCCACATATAACACCACACAATTTTCTCCTCAACCATTTTCATTTCTTCTGTGAGTTTGTCTTTATTTATAAAAAAAAATCTCCCGACAAAGACACTTTCTCACCGTGTAATTACATTTGATTACCACAGATTTGCATCTTGACTATAATTCCCTCAATTTTATCTTTCTCTCTGCAAAATTTATTTTTGGGAATGGCACCAAAATACTCTGGCAAAATGGTCAAAATATTTCTTCACATAACGAATGGAAATTAAATCAATTTCCCCCATCTCCCTCGGAGGGAAATCAACATTTTATTGCGGAAATTTTATTGGGCTGAAGGATCTTCTTTGTCCCCGCGCAATTCCCCTTCATGACCGCGCGTCACACATTTTCATGAAAATTCATTCATTTGACATTGAAGACGGAGGAGATGACGAAGAAGAGACCATGAGAGACACACAAAGAGGCCCCCATCAGACCAATTTTAATTGATTTAAATGAACCTCAATTGAATTATATATTCTTTTTCTCAGGGAAGGCATTCGTTGGTTGGGAATTTTTTCACGGAAATTGCATTTGAAATTTTAAATTGAAGATAAATGCATTTTTTTAAGGAAATAAATGAGTTTCTTTTTTTTTTGTAAGGAAATTTAATGGAAAAATCTGTTATGTTTGAGGTGGGGGTGTTTCTTGTTCGACCCCTAAGAAGAATCTTTTAATTAAAAAAGTATTTTTTTAGGTAAACATTAAGCCAAATGATTCCTTGAATGAACCTTGAAACTTAAGGGTTGTCAACAAACCCTTAATTTGCTTGCTTTTTTCCCTTAATCTTCAACCGGTGTTTAAATTAACTTTTAAAGTATTTATAGGAAAATAAAAACTTTTCAATTAAATCCAATTGAAATAAACGCTTCTCGTTGGACTTTCTTCATCTAGTTTCTGTGATCTCACATTTATCAATGTAAATAAATCACGAGAAATCTTCCCCATTGAGACAACGAGCTCAATAATAGCGGAACAACTAGAGAATCAATTTGACAATTGAATAATTGAATATGATAATAATTTCATGTTTGTGTATGATTGTCGTTGACAATGCATCCCAATTATCTTACAGTACGGCCCCGGTTTACCATCTTACAGATTTATTCATTTTTTGAAAAAGTTTTGCAGAAATTTTCACAACTTATTGTGGGAATTTGAAAAGAATTTAAATTCTATTTTTTCTTCAAAGAATAACAAAAAAATGTTCTCATCCTTCTCAGATAAGGACAAGAATGTAAAGCGGAGCATCACTGTATTTTTCATGATTGTGTGTTGTGTTCCTCAGAGGATTATCCGACGGATTCAGTTGTTCTTCCCATATATATTTTACCCATAAGACACGGTCGTTGTCTCTCACGCAGTTTGTTACAGTGAGTGATTTGGTTACGGTGGGAGAAATAATAATTCAGTGGCTTTGCCCTCCTTCGGCCGCATTTCTCCTCCACATCAGATTTGTGGGTGATATGCCCTCCATACCACAGTCAATCCCCCATCATTTTCTCTCATCTTGAGAACCCTCAAATTGTCATCACTCCCATTTCTCATATCTCATCCTCCCCCATCATGTTTGGGATTTTTTTTTGAGCTGAAAGTCTCTCTATATGTGGCCTTATCGGCATCACTCAATTGCCAAAGAGACACTGAATAACTCAAAAAGTGCGATTAAGTGGTGAAGAAGTGTTTTCTCGGTGCTCAAGTGTCTTCCCCAGGCAGCGGGATACCCCGACTGAGTGTGTGAGAAGGAAAAAATCTCCTTTATCTCCCGGAAGGAGCCGTCGTGAATTAGGGGTGCAAAAGGGGGATGAAAAAATAAGGGCGCACACACATGGAGATTTTGGATAATTTTGTTGAAAGTGTCTTTGAGATATTCTTCCCAAGACGACGAGGTGAGACCAACAATGCACGAAACATGGAAAATTATCTATTTTTGCATAATAATGCACAAACCAAAAAAAATCTCATGTGCAGGAAAAGGGCGTATGCTACCCCATATCAAGTTGAGGAAGAATGAATCAAAAATTTTGTTGAAGAAATAAAGCAAGAATAGGAACTTCCTGTGTCCGATGGAATCTCGTTTGCACTCTTTGTTATGCCATTCCTTCCTCTTTTCTGCACACTCCACATAACGATTTTTTTGCTCTGGCTTCATCTCTTCAACACTTTGCACACATTGAAAAGCATTTTTCTATTTTGTCGTCCGACAATTGCTTATCTCGTGCTATGTGTGAAGAAAAATGTAATGCGCGCCTTCCAAAGAAGAATTTCTCACAACATAGAGAAAGGTCGCATATCACAGTTTTTTTTGCTGATTTATGCATCATTTAATAAAATATAACATATCTGCCAACATTGAAAAATTCCCACTTCTCCCGCGCCTTGTGTAGAGCCCTTTTTTGTGAATTTCGCTTTCGTTTGCAGAAAAAAAAGTTGTTGGATCTTCTTTTACTATTCATTGTTTATCTCATGATGGAAAAATCAATAAAAAGGGAAAATCATGAATAAACACACACACTGCTGCTTCTGTGTGAAAGCTCAAGGGAAAATGAAGCTTCTTTGAGTTAAAATTACAATGGGAGACTTTGAGAAAATATTTATGTAGCATTAAGCTGCTTTTAGATGACTATAAAAGGAAAAAAAATAGTTTGACTAAACTTTATTTGCATGACTATTATGATGGATTAAGAAATCTTTTCGTTTTCTTTAGCATAAAATATATAATTTCTGGGATTTCTGGTTAATCAAAATCGATTTCTTACCCTGAAATTAAAGCTAAAATCAGGAAAAACTTCTACAATGAAAACATATTAAAATAAAATTAATTTTCATAGAGAAAGTTTTTGGAAAATTCTTGGAAAAATTCAAACTTTGCGAAAACGTAAAGTTTTCAAACTTTTCTTTTCATTAAGCTTCTTCATGCAATTTGTTTACTTTTCATTTTAAAATTGAATTTATCAAACAAGATTTTTCTATGATTTCCCAATGAATTTATTTTCAAATTTACCTTTATATAGCAGTTAGATTTTGCTGCCTCCTCTCCCCCCAATCTTCAACTTTTCCCATTGAAGATAGAGTCAGAACTTCAAATTTAATCCCACAAGAGGTATTTCTTCCTCAATAGACTCCGATAAAAAGTTCATGCATAGAGAAAGTTTTGAGAAGGTATTTTCTTTTCACCTATAGAATCCATTTATGATAGAGTTGGGGGGATATAATAAAGTTTCCCGCCCTCGTGAGGAATGTCGTGTGGGAATTGTTGACACAATCCTTTTCCGATATATTCGTGATATGAGTAATTCAGTGGCATGTCGGCACTTCTCACAAATCTAACAAGAAGAAAAAAAAAGGAGAGAATATTCTCTCCATCAAGTCAATAAATTCTTTGCGAAGCGACGAAAAGTGAATTGATGGAGAAATTGTGAACATCAACAATACAAATTGTTCTTATACACACATTTCTTCTTCACCTCGTGGTGGGAATAATAAAGTAAATACATTGCCTAACACTCTTCCATTCTTTTTAATGGCATTAAATGTCTCCACTTCTGCCTTTTTTGTCTGTTTTCTCATAGATATTCATGAGCAATGGCACACACAAGTCTTTAAACACTGTCAATAATTTGCTTACAATCACATTAAGGTGTTTTTTTCATTGTCAAAGAAGTTTTTCTTATTGTT